>NC_133314.1:17867379-17926419 GCF_012295235.1 Primulina huaijiensis | reverse complement strand
AAGGTTGGATAAGATTTATAGTTCCTTATAGTTATGCGTTGAAATTAAGAAAGTTTTCATTTCACCTATCATTGTTCAAAATCAATTGGAGTGCATTCTCGATGGCTGAATGCCTAACATTATAACACATGGTATATTTGGTGTATTAATATTTCAACTCAAATGCTTTACAAGTATGACAGAAGAAATGCCACATTACAATCACTATGTCACATAGGCTATCATCCCGGACAATAAATGCTCCCGCTCCCCAATACATTAGATAGTCTAAAGTTTTTCTTATACTTTGCAGGTCGGACAAGGGGATACATCTGGAGGACCGACTCCTAATGACCATTATTGTTGGATGCGCCCAGAAGACATTGATTATGACAGACCCGTTACGGAATGTCATAGTTGCTCCGACCTTGCTGCGGAAATGGCTGCTGCTTTGGCTTCGGCATCCATTGTTTTCAAGGACAACAAAGCCTATTCACAAAAGCTCGTTCATGGTGCCAAGGCTCTCTACAAGTTCTCTAGAGATCAACGTGGCAGATACAGTGCAGGTAACGAGGCGGCAACATTCTATAATTCCACAAGTTACTGGGACGAGTTTGTGTGGGGGGCAGCTTGGATGTATTATGCTACGGGAAATGCATCATATCTTCAGCTTGCCACAACTCCTGGTCTTGCCAAGCATGCAGGTGCCTTTTGGGGAGGCCCTTATTATGGAGTTTTAAATTGGGATAATAAGCTTCCTGGAGCTCAAGTAAGTGGAATATAGATGGTACCCTTTAGTTTATGTGCTCAAATGATAATACTAAACAGTATTGAATGATGGTTGGTGATTGATCATTTTGATTCTCTATTAGGTGCTTCTGAGTCGTCTGAGGTTATTCCTCAGCCCAGGATATCCATATGAAGAAATTTTGAAAACATTTCACAACCAGACTAGCATATTCATGTGCTCGTTCCTACCATATTTTACAACGTTTAACAGAACAAGAGGTAAATGTCTGCTTCATTGCGATTTGATAGCATAAACTTTTAGATAAGATGATTATTAATTAAAATATCAAAGCTAGACATAAAAAGCCGCAAGCTTGATTCTCATTGCCACAATTTATGAAAAAGAGTTTCCAAGTACTTCAGAATTTATTTTGCATTAAAATGATTTTATAATAGTTTAGGCCTTTGGAGATTTATTTGAAATGGTATTGGAGCCACTCCAAGAAAGTACTACGTTAAAGTATCACCACTGGCCATATACATGAAAAAGGGTTTTAGATCAAATGCTTCGGCATAGAGAAAGTTGGCTAACATAAAAGGGCATGTTGGAGAGTATAAAGATTAAATTTCCCGACTTTTTAACAATTTAAGCTTCATATGAAATGCATATTCAATAATTTAGTTGTTTTATTCTTAAGCAAATATTTGTTACTTGAACAGGAGGAATGATCCAATTAAACCACGGAGCACCTCAGCCTCTTCAATATGTAGTGAATGCCGCTTTCCTTGCAACATTGTTTAGCGATTATATGAGAGCTGCTGATACACCTGGTTGGTACTGTGGACCTCATTTTTACTCTACCGATACCCTCCGAGAATTTGCGCAGACACAGGTACACGACTTGCACTTTTCATTTGTCGACTTCTGCTGAAATCGTAGATAATATTAGACTATCCTCAATTTTGGATGCTCAATTTTCAGATGGATTACATTCTTGGCAAAAATCCCCAAAAAATGAGCTATGTTGTGGGCTTTGGCAATCACTACCCGAAGCATGTCCACCATAGGGGTGCCTCAATACCTAAAACCAAGATCAAGTATAGTTGTAAAGGAGGATGGAAATGGAGGGACTTGAAAAAAACAAATCCGAATACCGTAGTTGGAGCCATGGTTGCTGGACCCGACAGGCACGATGGATTCCACGATGTGCGTTCTAATTATAACTATACAGAGCCAACACTTGCTGGAAACGCAGGCCTTGTGGCAGCTCTTGTTGCTCTATCTGGCGGCGCAGACATGGAAATCGACAAGAACACGATTTTCTCTGCTGTGCCACCTATGTTTCCGACACCACCACCGCCACCAGCTCCTTGGAGACCGTGAGTCGGGTTCATCTGTTTCTTTGATCCGTAAAATCTTGGAGAACTAATGTTGAATGTAGTTATATTTGAAAAGTTTACAAGGGACAAAACTATGAGAGCAGCGAATTTTACACTGGAGTAGTTAGAGTAACTTGAAGAATTAGCCAGGGCCAAACATGATCTTGTCTGAATTTGTGTGGTGTATGTATGTATTTATTCTATACTATGTAAAAGCAATGTTTTTGGTTGTACACCAGAGTTTAAACATGAACGGTTGACTTGTATCTGATTCAAGATTGTGCAACTGGTTTTCTTTGTCTATACCTGTATCATAGTCTGTTCGAATTAACTCTTTATGTCTAAGTGTTTCTCACGAAAATTGCAGGGCGTGCAAGCCAGGTGATCGTGCCAAATGTGAAATGATCCGACTCTTTTAACCAAACGTTATAGGTCTTGATTCGGTCGTAAGTTCTAACTCCTTCGAAATGGCTCAAAAACGCACACACAAAATGAGGAATATGACAAAATTACATGAGGAATCTATTAACAACATCAAATTTAATTATGTTATGAATTTGAACGACATTATCACAAGGAAGCTGGAGGAATATGCAAAATCTGAATGAACTAAAATACTGGAAATTGGAGAAAAATATAGATGAACTATTGAGAGGAATTTTTAAAAAGCTTTGCTGCTGTTTTTGTTGGATGTGTTTGTTGTAGTCTTTCTTTCTGATTACTCTTTCTGTTTTTGTCACACTCCACGGGAGAGTTTCAACCACATTCCACGATCACTCACGTTGGGTAATGGCTCAACTCCTCGTATCGTGCTTTTCTTGGACCAACTGCCTGCAACACTTGTGGGCTTGGCATCTGTGAGAACCGAATTTTTCAACCATATAATTATTATTTGTAAGGAAAATTTTTTGCATAAGATTTTTATTATTGTATTAAATAAGATATGCTTATTAGAAAATATTTTATGAGAAATCTTTAGTATCAACTCAATAATATATACATTAAGGCATGCAAATTTCGAAATTTGGGAGGAGATTTACGAGATTGAGATATCATACAATTTTAGAAGAATTAAGGCATGGATATTGCTAGTAAAATTCGAAAATTCTCCTATATTATTTTGCTTAATTGTTATGATGGATAGATACTAGGTTAATTAGAAATAATCCATCAAAACCTTTACACAAATCCTTACACCTAGCTTTGATATTTTCGAACCAATGGAGGGCAATGTGATCAAGGAGTAAATCTCAAAATTTAGGTAGCAAAATTTTCGAAAGGGGCAAGGAAATTTGAAGTCAAATATTGAGAGATTTGAAGCGATTTTGGGCATGATTGGACTACCATATTGAGCTCCATCCTCCTCCCCTATAAATAGCACGACAAGTCTAGCCATTCTCTACACCTAAATCTCGAAATCCCTTGCTGAAAATTCGAAATTTCAGCAGCTTCTTCCTAGCCGAAATATTGCCCAAAAATCATCCCGAAGTTGGCCTAGCAATCAAGTCGAAGCGCTGTCCGAGCAAGAACGAGTAGCGACCCAATTCCCGAAGCCAAGCATCCACGTTTTTTGTTAGCATTCAAATACAGTAAGTGGACTTGTTTTAAACTTGAAATTTTCGGATTTATGCATGTGTTCGGTTTTTGAAAATAGTCGAGTACAATTCTTCTTCTACTCCTTTCTTGTATTTGTCATACAGTTTTAAGCACTGTGATGAGTCAACTGTATATGGGTGAGAATCCCAACCATGACGAACCCTTACGCGGTGGAGGACATAACCGCTATACGGCCTCGACCTCTTAGAAGAGTAAAAATTAAGGACTGATATCAATAAACCATAGAAAGTAGATGAATCTCATTGCTTGGTCAATGTTATGCATGTGTTATGAATGACGTTATGCAAGTCATGTGTTTCGAAATTTATGCATGTTGTTTATTGTGCTCGATATGCCCCCACTTGCTGATTATTCCCAAATACTCACCCCCTTACAACATTTCCCAGATAAACTCGAGGAGGAACTCGAGGAACAGGAATCGGACCAGTTTTGGGGCTGGTGAACAATCAAGATTTTATATTTAAGTTTAAGATTATTATTATTCAGTTGAACGTTTCCGCATTAAACTCTGTCGTTTTGATTTCGGTATTGTAAAGACAATTGTTATTTTATTTGAATTATGATATATAAACTGGTTTCGGTTTATACTGTGCTACGAGACTGGTTGTTTTCGATTGTGTGATTGTTAAACAATGCCGGTATCAACCCTGAGGTTCGGGGCGTGACATTTAAGTGGTATCAGAGCCGCCAGGTTCATAATCCGGTTGGGGAAGAAAATTTTTCGGAAAAATTTTCGGTGGGATTTTAAAAATCGGCCAATGCTATCCCCTCCGAATTGGCCCAACGAGCAATTTAACCACTTTGTCGTGAGGTAGGGGTCCAAATCGCAAAATTCCTTCGTTTAGGCCTCCAAAACGTCATTTCTGCCGTTTTAGGAAATATTCGTAGACCCTATAACTTATCATAGGAAATTCCGAATTTGATTCCGTCAATTGTTCTAGAATCTTCTCGACATATGCTTCGAACCCATGTGTCTATTTCCAAACTTTCCATTTTTAGGAAAAAAATATTTATATATTTTTCGAAAATTTCATTTATATAGCATCTTTTATATTGTCTCTTGTCCTATATTGTTTCTTTCTGATTCTGAGCATTTCCCTTTGTGATTTCAGGAAATGGCTCCATCGACTCCCATGCGATTCCGCACTCGTGCCCAGGCTGCTATCCACATGAAGCAGCTTGCCCTTGATTATCAGTCGCGCCATATGAAGCGACTTAGAGCCAGACTAGGCGAGAGGAGACGAGATGTTGAGACCTTAGCGGCAGAAAAGGAGGAGATTCGGGTCCAGCTTAACAAAGAAATCTATCAGGGAGAGCTGGTGAGAGGAGACAACATGGATTTAAGGGATGGCATAGAGCATAGCCTGTATCGAGAGAGAGAGCTGCAAGAAGATATCGAGCGGTACCGTAAGGAATTGGAAGAAGAGAAGCAGCAAAATGCCAAGGGTAAGAAGAGAGTGGAGAATTCATGTGAGGCTATGAACAACCTTGCAGATGTGACACGCCATCTGACCCAGCAAGTTGAAATCCTGAAGAACCCGGTCAAGTAGAAGAAGTCTGAGCGGGAGCAGGACCAACAGCATGCCGGTGATCTGTTGGATGCAGCAGATGTAGAGATACAGGAGCTGAAGGCACAGGTGACACAGCTCACGGAAGAGAACGCCCAACTCACACATATGGTAGAGATACTTCAAGAGAAAGAGCCAGAGGAAGAGCCGGAAGAGGAAGACCCTATAGAGATAGACGAGCCTATAGCAGCAGTTGGAGAAGGAGAGATAGATGACTAGAGTATCTTAGTGACCTTTCTTTTATTACTAGGAGTTTATTTTATCATTGTTGCTATATTATTTCATTCAGTACGATTGTTTTCGTTCAGTACTATTTGTTTGCATTCAGTTGTTCCTCTATATTCAAAAATTAATAAAGTTATGTTTATTTATTAATTTCAGTTGTTCCAACATAACTTATTTATTCAATCATGTCGTTATACACAACAAATTCTTAGAAACGTTTAATTGTAGGAAATGGCCGGTCGACCTCCGAGACAAAACCGCAACCCTCGCTATGCCAACAATAACAATGCCAACGAAGAGGATAATGGACCACCACCTGGGTTCAGTCTTAACCAAGCAGACCTGATGGCTATAGCCACGATCGTGGCAACGACACTGCAAGGGTTAGTGAACCCGAAAGCCAATCAGCCACCACCACCTCCACCACAGCACGAAGTCAAGTTCCACTATGAATCACTTTGCAAGAACAGATGTCCAACCTTCAGTGGAGCTGCTGACCCTGAAGTTAGCCAGAGCTGGTTGAAAAGTGTGGAGACTCAGCTGCGATTAGTGGAAGTTCCTGATGCACCGAAAGTGGACGTGATTGTGCCTTTCCTGGAGGATAAGGCAGGCAAGTGATGGGAAGCAATCTCGCTAGCCATGACAGCTGCGGGACCAATCACGTGGCAGCATTTTATAGAAGCCTTTCTGAAACAATATTATCCAGCCGAGGTCAGACTACAGAAACTGAGTGAGTTTGAAAATTTCATTCAAGCCCCAGATATGTCAGTTGTGGAATACACTTCCCAGTTCAATGCCCTTGGATCATATGCTCCAGCAATAATGGCGGATGAAGTTCTGAAATTGCACCGTTTTAAGAAGGAGTTGAACAACAGGATCCAATTACCTCTAGCAGTCTACCAGCCTGCCAACTTTTCAGACCTGATGGGTGCGGCTATCCGAGCTGAAGCTGACATTCGTCGAAGGGAAGGAGAGAACAGAAATAAGCGACCTCTTAACAGCCAGTCTTCTCAAGGTAGACAAATTTTCAAGAGGCCCAATCAGTCAGGTGGACCTCTCACATGGCAATCCCCCGCCACTAACTATCAAGGACTCAAGCCATGTCCAAAATGCGATTTCAGACACGCCGGGGAATGCCGAAAGGCCAGCGACGTATGCTTTGGATGTGGGAAATCGGGGCACAGAATTGCAGAGTGTTATACCACCGCCAACCGACCAGCAAGGCCGAACAAAGGAACTGGGCCAAATGCGGGAGCAGGTTCTAGTAAACCAAAGGAGGACAAACCCAAGGCCAGAGTCTTTGCCATGACTCAGAAAGAGGCAAACGACACAAATGAAGTCGTGTCAGGTACCATCCTAATTCAAAAAGTGCTTGCTTATGCGTTATTTGACTGTGGGGCTACACATTCTTTTATGTCTAAGAGATTTGCTAAGAAGTTAGGATGTAAGTTCGAAAAACTAACCGAGCCCTTTCGAAAAGCCACACCCACAAGTAGGGCCATTGAGACTCATGAAATTTACAGAGATTGTAAAATCAGTATTGATAACCAAACTTTTAGCGCCGACTTGATATAGTTGATCATGGTCGATTTCGACATCATCTTAGGGATGGACTGGTTAGCAAGAAACAGTGCGATAGTAGATTGTAAGGGAAAGAGAGTCAAACTCATAACCCCGAATCAGGAGGAAATCGTGTTTCATGGTAAATCCAAGAAGTAGAAGTTACTGTTTTCCGCATTTCAAGCTTGGAAAGCCATGAAATCCGGAGAAGACATCTACCTAGCAATGGTCAGCGAAGTAAAAGAAGAAGTCGAGCTGAAACTGGATGACATCCCAACAGTGAGAGAGTTCCAAAATGTTTTTTCGGACGGTCTCGAACCGCGAAGTGGAGTTCGAGATCAATCTGGTTCCCGGTGCTGCACCAATTTCGAAAGCACCTTACAAAATGGCACCAGCCAAACTCAAGGAGTTGAAGGAACAAATCCAAGAATTGCTAGATAAAAGGAAAATTCGACCGAGTGTGTCCTCGTGGGGAGCTCCAGTACTGTTCGTAAAGAAGAAAAATGGGAGTATGAGATTGTGCATCGAGTATAGAGAACTGAACAAGATCACAATCAAGAACATGTACCCTTTACCTCGAATAGACGATCTGTTTGATCAGCTTAAAGGAGCCGCCATATTTTCTAAATTGGATCTGAGGACATGATACTACCAGTTGAAGGTCAGGACTGAAGATATCCCCAAGACAGCTTTTCGAACCATATATGAGCATTATGAATTCACAATGATGCCTTTTGGTCTGATAAATGCACCGGCAACATTCATGGACCTGATGAACAGAGTATTCAAGCCATTCCTGGATTAGTTCGGTAGAACCCGTAAACCAGACTACGTATAAACCATGCATAATTTCTAGTATTTTAAATTAAAAATGATTTCTTTATTTTTTTGGGCATTTTAAAGTTGTTTGATCATGATTATTCATTTTTAATCTCATAAGTTTAGTTTTATCTTTTCAGTTAAATAAGCGAGGCCGGACCGGAGTTGGAGTTTTAAGATAAAATTTAATGATAAGAAAATACTCCTAAATTTAATTTAAGTCAAAGAATAATTTATTTTAATGTAAAAAGAATGTTTAAGAATTTAATTAATTAATTAGAGTTAAGTAGTAAATAAATTCTTCTATGTCTAATAATTTAATTAAAAGCCTAAAATAAAATATGTGACCAATGGAGATAAGTTAATATAGGCTTATTTTATTTAAGAAATTGTAACTTAACATGTTAGTAAATTTAATTTAAAGATTTAGCCATGCATGCAAGAAAATAGTCTCCCTAAATTAATTTATTTAATTCACTAAAATACCTAATGGGTAGATAAAACTCTAAAGATTTAAAATACAATATTTAAGCAATATTTTTCCCTCCCATTATCTTACAAAATCGGCCACCTCCTTTAAAGGATTTAAATATTTGGCAACTCTCCATTATTGATCCCTTTCCTTATCCTTTTCTCGGTAGATTAATCCCTTCAAGATAATTCACCAATAATTAATAATTAAGCAATTTTTCTACCCTATTTTGAAGGATAATTTCGGCCACCTCCTTGGTAGGTTTGATTAAGTTTGTCAACTCACCATTTTTAATTCATTTCCTTATCTCTTCTTGGAAGATAATTTCCCTCACTTTTTTTTATCACCAATAATTAAAGAATTAAGCAATATTCCCTCCATTTATCTAGCAAGAATCGGCCATCACCCCTATCAAAGCATCCCTCAATCAAATAAT
The DNA here is from genome assembly GCF_012295235.1 of Primulina huaijiensis. Classification (NCBI taxonomy): domain Eukaryota; kingdom Viridiplantae; phylum Streptophyta; class Magnoliopsida; order Lamiales; family Gesneriaceae; genus Primulina; species Primulina huaijiensis. Next base: position 17,917,634 of record NC_133314.1, on the reverse strand, counting down.
ATCAAATCATTTCCTTATCCCTCACACTCTAGGATAGAAAAGATTTGATCTTGCCATTTAACCTCCCATCTATTTTGCAACCTTCCCATTCATTTCCTAGACATTTCCCTCACCACTCCACCAAAAATTTCAGAGCATTTTCAGAGAGAAAATCGTGGGAAGCTCTAAGAGAAATAAGAGAGAAAACAAGTAAGAAAAGAGAACTCTGTCTCCGCCGCGCCTTGTTCATCGTAATCGTTTGTTTTCTTTCAAAACAAATTTAAGGCATGTTTATATCTTTCCTTGCTCTTCAATAAAGTCATATACATGTTTTTAAACCATCTTGGTTCATGATTTTAATAGCAAAAACCGAAATTTGTTCAGCAACACTTCACAAAATTCTGCACAAATTTTTCTGTTTCCCTTCATGCTTAACGTTGGTATTTGTTTTGATGGTTTCAGGGTATGGCTCGTTCCAGGCGCTCAAGGCTACTTATGGTCATGTTATAGGGTGTGTTAGGAAGGGTTTAGTCCATTGGTTGCATGACATTCACCCCAGCAAAACGAGTTTTGACAGCAACTCCCCATCATGTCATTTTTGTGTCTCGTTTTCTTGTTTTGCTGTCAAAAGGGAGGGTTCGGGTCTTGGTTGGCCTAGGCCCTGTAACCATGATCTGAACTCCTCCTTGACATGTCTAGGACGTGACCAAGATGCCCTTTAATGGCTTGGTTCATGGTCCCATCGGTTTTAAAACGTAACAACACAAGTGTCCCTTGGCTTCATTTTCTGTTTTGGGTGTGTGAGTTTCGGTCTTGAGGTGTTGGGTGCATCTTGGTTGGCTTCTAGCCCTTAGCCATCGTCCATAACATACCTCTTCATGTCTAGATCATGCCATGGTCAATCAAATGACCACTAAAATGGTCCGTGACAGCAAGAACAAGCGAGACACCCCACGCGTGCATATGCGTTCTCGGGTGGGAGCTTCGAGTGTTGCTGGTGTTGTTCGAATTGTGGCTGGCCTAGGGCCCTTAGCCATGGTTCAAACCATACCTTGGGATGTTGGTATGAGACTCTGGTCGGTGGTTCAAGCCCCAATGGCCCATAGTCCCGGAAACGACGCAAGGAAACGCACCAACAGTTGCTGTATTTTTTTTGATAGCAACTGTACCTGCGGTTCAGAGGTGTTTCGAGTTCTTGGTTGGCTTTTAGCCTATGGCCTTGGACTGGACAGTATCTTATTGAGTTAGAAAGGTCATGTTTTTGGCCGTTTGTGATTTGGTTAAGTTTAGAGGTCGTACGAGAATTTACGGTGCAATGTGCCAAAGTGACTCTCGAAAGAGCGCTTCATGTTTGGCCTCCATTCACCAAAATTTCGACTTGTACAACTTTAGGAGCAATATTTCATCATTTTAGGTGTAATTTAATCATGACTAAATGATGGTTCGGTGTTGGTTCGGGTTGACACGGCGTCATGGTTAAATACTAAGTCGTTGAGCGTAATTGTCTCGTTTTTGGTTTCAATTACGAAGTTTTGGTCAAGTTAAATCATTTGCATATTTTTCATGTTAGAATTAGGGCGCAGCGAGCCTGGGAACGATCCAACCCCTTTGGTAAATTAATACAGGATGTTTAATTATGTTATTTAATTATATTACGTGCATAAAAATATAAAATATTCATTTTTGAGATTTATGCGATATTGCTTGTGGCCACCTCACTATCATGGGATAGCAGCTTATCATGGGATTATTACCTCACCCGGTGGTCACTAACCGTTTCATGTTCATTTATTGGTACGGATATCCAGTCCAAAGGCTGTGATGATCTCTACCGTCCAGTATACTGTGGTTTAGTCTGATCAGGCGATTCAGTTCAGTTCATGGGCCACTTGCGTAGAACATAATCTCAACAGAAAATTATTACATGCTATTTCATGACAGGGCTTTACGGAGCAATCATTTCACTTACGATTTTCAGTTCAGTTATGCACGTATTTATAATTATTCATGACACGATTTTCATAATATGCTTTATGACACGATATTCCCACGTTACATTTTACGACATGATATCTTTACATGACATGAAATTTTATGATATATGTACTTGTTATTTACGATATATGTATGCTGACTCTTTAGACTCACTAGACTTGATTGTTGTAGGTACTGATGAGATCGAGACAGAGGGCGGGGACCAGTGAGCCATCGTGGGTCGGCAGTAGTAGGAACCCGAGAACCTCATTTTCAGCACTTACTATTTTTATTCCAAACTCAGTTTTTATTTTGTCGAATTATTTTAAGTTGTTATTCTTAAAACATTATTTACTTCCGCTGCTACTTTAAACATTGGATCTTTTTATCAGTATATTTTATGAACGAGGCATTTTATTTCTTTAAAGAGAAAATTTTAAATTTTTCCTCAAATTTTCAAGTACGAAAGTAGTATTCATCGACGATGTCCTTGTCTATTCCCTTGACGAGACAAGCCAAGAAAGACACCTTCACCTTGCTTTGCAAACCTTAAGAGAGAATAAGCTTTATGCTAAGTTTAGCAAGTGTGAATTCTGGCTAAGGAGTGTGTCATTTCTAGGACACGTGATCTCGAAAACAGGAGTATCAGTGGATCCAAAAAAAGTACAGGCAATTACAGAGGGCCGAGACCTAAGAACGCCACCGATATCAGAAGCTTTCTTGGATTAGCAGGTTACTACCAGAAATTTGTCGAAGGGTTCTCCTCGATAGCAGTACCACTGACGAAGCTCACACAGAAGAATTCTAAATTCATCTGGAGTGAAAGCTGTGAGAAGAGTTTCTAGACATTGAAAGAGAAACTCGCACCCACGCCAGTGTTGATCTTGCCCACAGAGAATAAAGAGTTCACTATCTACATTGACGCCTCTAAGGAGGGTCTGGGATGCGTACTCATGTAGGAAAGAAGGGTGATCGCCTACGCATCAAGACAGTTGAAAGCGCACGAGCAGAACTACCCTACTCATGATCTGGAACTGGCAGTGGTTGTCTTCGCCTTAAAAATTTGGAGGCACCACTTCTATGGTGCTAAATGTGAAATCTTCATAGACCATCAGAGCCTCAAGTACCTGTTCACCCATAAGGAATTTAATATGAGGCAAAGGCGATGGATCGAACTTCTGAAGGACGATGACTTGACCATAAGTCGTAAGGGCCCAGTCAAATTGACTTTAGCTTCCCTCTCGGCCCAACCATGTCTGCAGAAGACCGTCAAGTTAAACCAAGATCAAGACCCGGCACTGACCAAACTTAAAGATTAAGTCAGAGAAGGGAAATCTCAAGAGCATCAGATCGACGACAAATGAGTCTTGTGGATGAAAGGAAGACTGTGTGTGCCCGACAGCAATAACCTTCGCCAAGAGATAATGGCAGAGGCGCACAAGTCAAAAATTCTCAGTCCATCCAGGTAGTACAAAGATGTACAGAGATCTCAAGAATAATTTCTGGTGGAATGACATGAAAAGAGATGTAGTCGAATTCGTCTCTAGATGTCAGGTATGCCAGCAGGTCAAAGCAGAACACCAGCGGCCTCGAGGATTACTGCAACCTTTGGAAATTCCCGAATGGAAATGGGAGCATATTTCCATGGACTTTGTGGTAGGATTGCCGAAGTCAAGGAAAAGCCATGACGGTATATGGGTGATCGTAGACAGACTCACGAAGACTGCACACTTCCTACCCGTCCGCATGAACTACAATCTCGACAAGTTGGCTTCACTGTATATGGACAACATTGTGAGGCTGCATGGAGTGCCAGTGAGTATCTTATCTGATAGAGATCCGAGGTTCGTCTCGCGTTTTTGGAAGAGCTTTCAAGAGGCCATGGGAACGAAAGTGACCCTTAGTACGGCCTATCATCCTCAGACCGATGGACAAACTGAGAGAACCATACAAACCTTAGAAGATATGCTGCGAGCATGCGCCCTTGAATTCAGTAGCAACTGGAGCACTCATTTACCCTTAATTGAGTTTGCATACAACAACAGCTATCACAGCAGCATTGGGATGGCATCATATAAAGCTCTGTATGGAAGGAAATGCCGATCACCACTGTATTGGAATGAAGTGGGAGAAAAATCCGTGGTGGGACCCGAGATTGTACAGATGACCGTGGACAATGTTAAAATCGTTCTGGAAAAACTCAAGTCAGCTCAAGACCGACAGAATAGCTGGGCAGATCTGAAAAGAAAGCCGGTGGAGTTCAACGTGGGTGGGAAGGCTTATGTGAAAATCTCGCCTATGAGGAGTCGTTCGATTCAGTAAAGCCGGGGAACTGAACCCTCGATATGTGGGACTCTTTGAAATATTGGAGAAAGTAGGTACGCTAGCATGCAGACTGGCACTGCCACCAAGGATGTCAAGGATCCACAACGTGTTCCACGTATCCCAACTGAGGAGGTACATTCCAGACCCAAGTCACGTGTTGGAAGTGGAACCACTCTTGACCGAAGGAAACTTGGGAGTAGAACTAAAATACGAAGAAGTCCCCATCAGAATTGTGGACATCAAGGAACAAGTTCTTAGACGACGTATCATTCCCTATGTCAAAGTGCAGTGGTCCAACCACACCGAGTGAGAAGCAACTTGGGAAGTTGAAGAGAAGATGCAAAAAGAATATCCCTACCTATTTGGAGACCAAGCCATCTCCAGTTTCGAGGACGAAACTTCTCACAAGGAGGGAGGGATGTGAGCACCGAATTTTTCAACCATATAATTATTATTTGTAAGGAAAATTTTTAGCATAAGATTTTTATTATTGTATTAAATAAGATATGCTTATTGGAAAATATTTTATGGGAAATCTTTAGTATCAACTCAATAATATATACATTAAGGCATGCAAATTTCAAAATTTGGGAGGAGATTTACGAGATTGGGATATCATACAATTTTAGAATAATTAAGGCATGAATATTGCTAGTAAAATCCGAAAATTCTCCTATATTATTTTGCCTAATGGTTATGATGGATAGATACTAGGTTAATTGGAAATAATCCATCAAAACCTTTATACAAATCCTTACACCTAGCCTTGATATTTTCGAACCAATGGAGGGCAATAGGATCAAGGAGTAAATCTCAAAATTTAGGTAGCAAAATTTTTGAAAAGGGCAAGGAAATTTGGAATCAAATATTGAGAGATTTGAAGAAATTTTGGGCATGATTGGACTATCATATTGAGCTCCATCCTCCTCTCCTATAAATACCACATCAAGCCTAGCCATTCTCTACACCTAAATCTCGAAAACCCTTGCTGAAATTTTGAAATTTTAGCAGCTTCTTCCTAGCCGAAATATTGCCCAAAAATCATCCCGAAGTTGGCCTAGCAATCAAGCCGAAGCGCTGTCCGAGCAAGAACGAGAAGCGACCCAATTCCCGAAGCCAAGCATCCATGTTTTTTGTTAGCTTTCAAATACAGTAAGTGGGCTTGTTTTAAACTTGAAATTTTCGGATTTATGCATGTGTTCGGTTTTCGAAAATATTCGAGTACAATTCTTCTTCTACTCCTTTATTGTATTTGTCATACGGTTTTAAGCACTGTGATGAGTCAACTGTATATGGGTGGGAATCTCAACCATGACGTACCCTTACGCGGTGGGGGACATAACCGCTATACGGCCTCGCCCCCTTAGAGGAGTAAAAATTAGGAACTGATATTAGTAAACCATAGAAAGTAAATGAATCTCAGTACTTGGTCAATGTTATGCATGTGTTATGAATGACATTATGCAAGTCATGTGTTTCGAAATTTATCCATGTTGTTTATTGTGCTCGATATGCCCCCACTTGCTGAGTATTCCCAAATACTCACCCCCTTACAACATTTCCCAGGTAAACCCGAGGAGGAACTCGAGGAACAGGAATCGGATCAGTTTTGGGGCTGGTGAACAATCAAGATTTTATATTTAAGTTTAAGATTATTATTATTCAGTTGAACGTTTCCGCATTAAACTATATCGTTTTTTTATTTCGAGATTGTAAATACAATTGTTATTTCATTAGAATTATGATATATAAACTGGTTTCGGTTTATACTGTGCTACGAGGCTGGTTGTTTTTGATTGTGTGATTGTTAAACAACGCCGGCGTCAACCCTGAGATTCGGGGCGTGACATCATCTGTTGGGTTGTGGCTTGGAATTCCATGGGCTTTGGTAACTCTTGTGGGCTTAGCTTATTTTAGGTATGACAAATGCCCCCTCTAGCCAATTTGGCCCTTGGGCCAATTTGGCTACATGTGTAATAATTCTAATGTATTAGCCCATTTATAAGTTGGGTCCAAATGCTAAAACGGCAGTGTGGTTTTTCTCCTAAACTTCTTCCTTGCCTTCTTCCCCCAAAATTCTCCAATTCTTCACTGCTTTTCACAACCGATCCTCCTTCACTTTGAGACAACTAATCAATCGCTCACGGAGATCCCATATCCCATATCACCGCCGATTATATCGTTTTTGTGATGTCATCCAGGTTTCTGAAAATTGCCATCGTTAACCTCATTCGCATCAAACCACACCTTCTCAAGGTAGGTATATTTCACCATTTTTCTCAATCTTCTATCATAAAAACATTGTAGAATATGTCACATCTTCATGCTGCACTCGATATGTTTGTGAATATGTCTGAATGAGTTTTTTATGAGTAACACCTTGCAACACCAACTGCTTGCATCTCAACAGGGCGGCTCCCTTGGTGTGCATATTCAGAGCTTGGCCTATGGCTGGTGCAACTTCTGTAATCTTCAATTTGCTTACAAGAAATGCACCAGCACAAGGAATTGTGATGCTCCACCAAATTCACTGAGGATAAGATACCATTTTCTGGAATCTTGGCAAGCCATAAATTCAAAAATGACAAGATTCATTCCATCTCACAAAGAAATGACACGTGCCACCTCAATGACAACATATAGAGCACACAAAGCATAGTTTTGTTGATCAACACTCCATTATTTCTCACATTGTTCTTATTTATTTTTCAAGAAACATGGTTGGAGAAATCAAGCATTTGAGAATCTCAGAAGCCAATGCAAGAAAGTACTTTAAAAAACCAATAGAGATGGAAAATCCTCATGGTAGTGCAGTTGACCAATCCGAAAGAAAATTACCAAGCTTTGATGAATATCTCTGCAAGCAGCTGAGCATATACGTATGGAGTGTCATGCACATTGAGATGAAATAAAATACGTAGGCTAGGGACAGTAGGTGTATTTTTTGCACTTGTTTGCCATGATATGGCTTACCTTGTTTTGTTTCGTGAATGTTGGAAAGTGGCTAAAAAGCCCAACTTTGCTATTAAAATACATTGTTGTCTTTGTATATGTTGTTTAGGATTTGTTTGCAGGCATTTATATTTTTGGCATATTACATTTACAAAGGAAACTCTGCCAAAATTTTCTAAAAAATTGAGCACCCTAAATATTGACGCAAATACCGCAAGTCAACATTTGTCACCAACAAACGGCTAAACAACATTTTTCGAATAATGCTCACCGAAGTTTCAAGACATGCTCTAAACGACCTTCACTTTGTCATCGATTTGGCCAACTAACATAAAAACATTCTACCCAAAATTTATTAACTACAGCGAACTCCATGAGCCAGTATTTTTATTTATATACAATTGCTCCATCATTATTTACAAAAAAACTTCAGCAAAGAATGACTTAAAAGCCTATTCCTCACATATTTACAGAATATTCTTATGAGTCAATATGACAAAACTAACCAAAGTGGCCATCCAGCCTACTTTGTACAATACTTCTCATATATTCCATCTTTATGAACCATTTGTCTCAGGCTGTCGATCTTTCATTTGAGCCGAAGCTAAGATTAAATCCTCCATTTGTAACTCTTCTTCTTCGCTACCTCTACATTCTTCCTCAAATATTACTTCAGCTCCATTGATATCCCACAATTCTTGATACTGCACTTTGTTCACAGCTGCTGCATTTTGGCTTTCTTCTCGGAAGTTGCAGCGACTTCCATCTCTTCTTTAGTGAACTCAGTCATCGACCTCCTCGATAATAGGCCGGACCATGAGTCTATGAGAGACCATGACAGTAGGCTTGAGAACCTTCTCAACTGCTTCTTTAACCTTTTGAGTGTCCATGTACACTGCTCCTGGTTGTCCATGCATCTTGTAGTTACGAAAATTAATTGGACCAAAAGCTCCATCATAATATCTAGCTTCCACGGAATTGGAATTAGATTGATACGGCTGTGAATCAGCCTGTACCACTTCACTTCATCTCCTTTCCACATTAACAGTAACTGGTGCATGGATGATGGTACACAATGATTTGAGTGAATCCGATCCCTCCCTAACAAAGCATGGAAGCTAGCACTGGAATTGACAACGAAAAAAGCTGACAGCGAGGATCGAGACCCTACAGTAACATTTTCTGTCAACACTCCCGAAGTTTTTGTAGATTCCCCAGTAAAAGCCGTCACAGAGACTTCAGTAGGAATCAGATCTTCCACATTCTTTCCCAACTTCTGAAGAATTCTGTATGGTAAAATATTCACAGTAGATCCATCATCTATCACTACCCTAGACAACGACTTTCCATTAACATGCGCTATAATATAGAGTGGTTTGATATGTTTAGTCATCTCATTGGTAGGTCGCTTCATCAACACTCTTTTCTCTTCATCAACAAGAACACCAACACAATCATTCAAAATATTGGTTTGAATGGATTCCGTAACACTTTGGTTTCCAGTGGAGACATCGGATTCAAACATCCTTTTACGTTTAAACTCCTCTGGAAACATTAACGAGCCAATGGCTTACTGAAATGAAACGAAAATTTGTCCCACCTTGAAAGTAGCCTTCTTGACTCGTTCACTGTCTTCCTCTGATAACAAGTCATCACCGTCTTCCTCATCATCTTCAGTATCCTTCCTTCCAAATTTCTTCTTCTCTTTGAACGACTCCTCCATCTTAGACCCGCGTTCAGCAGCCTTCTCCATCAGAAAACGTCGTTTTTGGGTCCGAGAAAGAGGTTTTAGGAACTTTGGATGTTCTACCCGCTTCCATACGCCGTCGGGGGTTACTCTAGGAGGAACAACAAAATGGGGTTTCCTTTCATATTTTTTATCAGTGTCTAGAGGTGGTGGCCTCTGTATTACCTTCCAGAATGAATGCGGGCCACTTTTTCTCTCGTTGCTCAACAACCTAGGAAACGAGCTCCTTCTGAGGTACTGGTTCTCCGGCCTTTTGGCCATGGATTCCCTATCATACCTCATATTCCTCCCACTATAATGCATATCACCCCCACTGTAATAGCGGTATTTTTCATGAAAAACTCTCTTTAACCTCAAATATCATTTTTTGAGGCACCCAGCAATTATTTATGGTAACTCCTGGCCTAATGGACATGTCCTCACCTCCACTCCGTCTCTTCTCATTGATTAAGAAACACAAATCGGTAATGCCCACATTCACATTGGCTACAGGGGGAAAAGGATCTTCATCCACTATCATTGTTTCTTTTTTCTCAGGAAATTTCAGGACTCCCTTGTTGATTCTTTCCTGCAAGACATTTTTGAAAGCCCAACAAGCATTAATACTATGGTTGAAAGAATTGTTATACTTATAGTAATCTCTTCCTTTCATCTCTTCCCTGGTGGGTAGCTTATGATCTGGGGGGGAACGTTATAAACTTTTCATTCACCAAGTGGTCAAATATTTCTTCCGTCTTTGACGCGTCGAAAATATATGATGTTTGCACTGGAGGAATGTTTTTCTTGGAAAGTTCCTCGCTCTTGCGTTTCAAGAAAGGGACGGTGCGTGATCCGGAATTCGCCACTTCTGCCAAAGAGACTTCCTCAACTTCTTGGAAGTAAGAGCTTATTGTAGATTTCCTTTTATGACTCTCCTCGCAAAATAATTCCTCATATTCTGATACTTTGGCAGCAAGCTCATACAAATCGCGGAATTCCATCAATTGGAATTTCTTCCTCAGCTCGAAATCAAGCCCTCGCTGTGCCATCTTCACATACTCTGATTCAGGAAGTAACACTCGGCATTTACTTCTCACTTTCTTGAATTTACAAATGAAATCATTAGCGGATTCTCTCGGTATAACTATCTTAGAAATGGACAGAAATATGAACAAAGCTAAAAAATTGAGAACTTCAGAAATATGCAGGAAGGTTATATGCATACAATCAACAGAAACTTGCAAGCACATGTGCAAACAACTGAGATCTTGGTAACCCAAGGGCAGTAGTATTTCTTGCAGCAACAAAATGGATTTATTCACAAGCTATGTTAAAGCATTAGAAACATGGAACCTACACTTGACTAAGATTATGATCCATGAATGGAAGACCGAGCATTTTAATTTCTCGTGCGAGCTGCCTCACGGCATCATACAGCTATACATCACTTTAAATAACAAATCTGAGTGTGTTATGCCTTACCTACATAATATGAACAACGAGGTTATCATTGCCATAGCTTTGTTGTTCGAGCAAAATTTGTTCAGCAGAAGCTGAAGCAGATTCACTACAATTGCACAATTCAATTTTTTCAAGTAGAGGCAACTCTCCAATGCCACAAGGGATCTCTTTCAACAATCTGCAGTTCATGATGACAAGGTGTTTTAGGCAAGGAAAATGAGAGCCATCGGCCTCCCATACCTGGAGATTCGTTCTGCCAATACAAATATATCTCAGTCGAGGAAAACCACTCCCTTCTGATTTCCAACTAGCTCCTGCGAATGCATAATTTTTAAGTTTGAGCACCTCTAGTACGGGTAACACACTGAGCTTGAGCATATCTTCCCATGGAAAAGAGGTGCCACTGAGAGTCAAATTCATCAACTTTTGGGGGAAAAAATCTGGTGATGGAAGACAGACTGGCTTCATGAAACCACTAACAAATGGGTCACGAAAGACGTACTTCAAAATTTGAAGTTCTTTAAGATGGATAAGATTATTGAACCATCCCCGGAATCCATAGTCCTCCTCATTTTCATAAACACGCAATTTCTTCAAATTGGGCATCGAAAGAAAGATCACCTTGGTGCAACTTATAGGGCGTATTGTACTAAGTGATTGCAGATTTTGCAGAACTTTTAGTGAATGTTCTTCGTACTGTACTTGACAAGTCAAAGCTTGAGGAAATCCAATAGTTGAAGCTAACTGCATTATATTTGGTCCAGATTCTTTTGGCCAATAAGATAAAAAGCTTCTCTTCAAATGAAAATGTCGTAACTCCGACATAGCCCAGAATTCATCAGGCAACAGACCGTTCCACTCACCCTCAATAATTAAGAACTGTATATTGTGAAATGTCGAACTAAATATAGATCTATCGATGGACTTTCGGAATGAAAGAGCCAAATATCTTAAATTAGCCATGTGTGATATCTCCCTTGGTAGCTCTTCAAGATTTAGATAAGTAATATCCAACACTTTCAGGAGTTTGAAGTTCATGAAAAAGTAACTATCAGGGTCTGACAATGTTATAGCTTGAAACCACAAAAAAGAACGAATGAAACCTTAACAGACGGTGTGCTTCGTCAAGAAATAATAATAAAAAATAAAAACCCAATGTCAATTGTCAAATGCAATCTATGTAGGGAGAGTGGTGGAAAAATCTCCAATCAAAATATTTTTTTGGGTTCATTCTCTACCCACAAAATTGTGGTACTATTTCATACAAAATGTGGTACACTTCCTATGGAAATGTGGTACACTTCATGTGGAAATGTGGTACTAAAAAAGTACCCAGGGACTGAACACAAAAAAAATCGACGGCTGAGGACTGAAGGCCAATTTCCCTATCTATGTACCTATAATCTATTATCTGTATCTGTATCTATATTTATTATCTAATCTAATCTATGTAATATATATATATATATATATATACTATTATAAATATATGAGTTTTAATTATGAGTTTACTATTTTACCTTATAATTTGTTATGTTCATGAGGTTCTTTAAGTCATTTTCTATGTTAGTTTACTATTATAAATATATGAGTTTTAATTATGAGTTTACTATTTTACCTTATAATTTGTTATGTTCATGAGGTTCTTTAAGTCATTTTCTATGTTAGTTTACTATTATAAATATATGAGTTTTAATTATGAGTTTTCTATTTTACCTTATAATTTGTTATGTTCATGAGGTTCTTTAAGTCATATTCTATGTTAGTTTAATATGATCATTAATAGTGTACTTAATTAAATCAAAATAGTTATTAATTTGATCTTACTTTTAAATTTAATTTAATTACATGTTACATATTTTTAAAAAAATTAATAATACTAACATCTATTTTCCTATTATAAATATATGATTTTCATTTATAAACTTACTATTTTAACATTTTGTTTGTTTCTATAATTTGTCATGTTCACGATGTTCTTTAAATTATTTTCTACGTTAGTTTAATAAGATTATTAATAGAGTTCTTAGTTAAGGTATTTATTATTTTAATTTTAANAACATCTATTTTACTATTATAAATATATGATTTTCATTTATAAACTTACTATTTTAACATTTTGTTTGTTTCTATAATTTGTCATGTTCACGATGTTCTTTAAATTATTTTCTACGTTAGTTTAATAAGATTATTAATAGAGTTCTTAGTTAAGGTATTTATTATTTTAATTTTAATTTTAAATTTAAATTTAATTACTTTAATTATACATTGACATCAAATCAATAGAAAATTACTATAATAATATTATAAATTAAAATAATTGTTAATATTCCGAATATTAAGGTAATAATGGGAAGACGAATGGAGACGAGTGGAGTTGAATAAAATTAAATTATTAATAAATATTAAGAATAAAGATATTTTTAGACTATTTATGTATCAACATAGATACATGATTGAATTACTCAATTCCATGAAGAAATGAGAGAGATATGTAATTTTTACTAAAACTGGTCTGGAATTTCGAGTTAGTGCAGATTTGTGTACATGCCTTATGTTTATTCGAATTCTGGTATTAATCGGTTGGAATTCGGAATTTGATGTTCAAATGAAAGTTATATAGCATTGTCTTATCTTCGAAATTATAACAAATTGGCTTGATTCCAATATATATTGAGGAATTTATGCTCAAAATAATAAAGTGTGCCAGAAATGTGTTGACGCAGAATTCGTGAGAATGATGTTATATGTTTCAGATTATGAACGAATGGGTAAACGACTTTGTTTGACAAAACTTTGTGAAGAACAATTGTTGGGATTTCAGTTTTCTTGCATATGCAATTCGCGGATCTCGATTTGAAGCAATATTGAATTAATTATGAATTTTGTACAGAAACTGCTATGTTTTGATAAATGAACCGAGTTCTTGAGTTATAGTATACTTCAGAGATTCAAGACTTCTCGACTACACCTTTCGATCTCCTTTTGGTAATATTTGAAAGGTATGTTACGGTTGGTAACATACGAGGTAAGAGTATCATTTTTTTATTTTAAATTGAAAATTCTATTGTTCGATGAATTACTTGTGATTTGATGATGATTGTTGTCTTGAGATGAGTTTATTATGATATCGAGATGATGATATTGATTTGCATCATTACATTGCATATTGAGCCACTTGTTGATTCAGATTTGATATGGCGGAGGTCGCCTTGATTTATTGATTTGTTGGACGTATGTGGCTATAGTTGAGTTGGCATAGTGTATGCGGAGGTCGCTGCTGTGGCCTGAACACTTTCTATAGGCGCACCATAGTCCTGGGATTGTAGAACACGGCACCCCACCCCTAGCGGATGAGTAGGTAGATGTTGCTGGGGGATTCTCTTCCCTTGGGTACCCTATGACCAGATGATTCACTTGATCTTAAGATTTATTGATAGCCCACAGTTTCTAATCATGCATTGCATTATATTGCATCTTTATGAATTTCATATGAACTATTTGTAAATTTTAATTCTCATATGTTATTGATTGTATCATACTGGGTTTATACTCACCGACACGTCGGCTACCTCTTGTTTTCATGTGCTTGACGGTAGGTGAGGAGAGGCTTGGGATGCCAGAGTCCATCTCCATGCGAGGAGATACGAGTTAGAGTGGGATTCTCGGGTCTTAGGAGCTATTTGATGAAGTCTGGATTATTTTGGCTCATTAGTTTATTTCGATATGTTAAAACTTATATTTCAAACATTTAAGATCTTTAAATTGTTTTGATAATGTTTATGTCGGTTTGTGAACCACTGATTATGTATTTTACTCAATCATTTGATTTGTTACAATTATAATTATTAATATTAGATGTCGGACCCGGGGCCCCACATTAGGTTATATGAGAGCGAGGTTATTTGGGAATAGGGTAGATCGAGTCAGTTTGAATTGCTTGATCATATGATATATTTGTCTGCATTTTTACTGTGCCATAACGTGAAATACATTATTATAATTGAGATATTATATTGTTGAGCTTTATTTGAGATATTTGAGATTATTGAGTCTCGAGAGCCAGAGATGATTGATACAAGATTGAGATGATTATGATATTGTGATTTTATATGTGTTTGATCTATTGTATATCAGACATGGTTACTCGAGGTAGAGGTCATGGTAGACCTAGACAAAACATACCAGTGGCACAAGATCAGAGCAGTGCTATTCATACTCAGATGGATATAACTCCGACTCCGATGGAGATACTGTTAGCCAGATTTCAGTCTTTGCACCCACCGATGTTGAAGGGTACAGAGAATGCATTATAGTGTGAGAACTGGTTGGAGAATATGGACCAATTATTTGAGTCCCTTGAGTATCCAGATGATTGTAGAATCAAATTAGTTGTTCATAAGTTATTAGATGTTGCTAAGAGTTGGTGGATCATGACAAAGAAAGCTTTAGAGGGTCGAAGTACGATTGTTACCTGGGATATCTTTAAATTTGAATTTTATCAGCGTTTCTTTCCTACCTCTTACAGAAAAGATAGGGGAGCCGAGTTTGCAAATTTAAAGCAACGAAATCTGAATATTGAGGATATGTTGCTAAGTTTTCAAATTTACCGAGATTTGCACCTCATGTAGCATCTGATGAAGACGCTAAGGCCGATCACTTCATAAATGGTCTTAATCCTGATATCTTTACCATGGTTAATACTGGAAGGCCTAACACTTTTGCTGAGGCTCTTGATCGAGCCAAGGGAGCTGAAACTAGAATCAATAGACAGAGAGGTTCTCAGTATATGCAACGACCCCAACAGCCACAGTATCGACAGCAATTCAGGCAGGGTAACAGTGGCAACACAAGAGAAAAGTTTAGGGTTAGAGGCAAGCAATTTAAGAGGCAGGACAGTAATTTTTCGAGTTCTAGTGGATCGAGACAGTCTGGTTCAGTTCAGAGCACTGGTTATTCAGGCTCGACTTGTGGTCAGTGTGGTGGTAGACATTATACCGATCAGTGTAGAGAAGTCTCGGGAGCTTGAAACTTGTGTAACCAGGTGGGACACTATTCTCGAGTGTGTCCTAACCGTGGCAGTGATATATCTCAGAGTGGGGGATCATCGAGACAGACACCTCACCAGAACCGCCAGACCCCTATAGTTCATTCCTATCAGCAGTCAAACCGGTCAGATCAAAACAAACAGAGTGATAGCCACAGGGTAGGACAGCCACCTAGACAGCAGGCTCGAGTTTTTGCACTCACCGAGGATGAGGCACATAATGCTCCAGATAATGTTATTGCAGATAATTGTTTTCTCTCAAGTTATCCTGCTTATGTTTTGATGGATACTGGTGCATCACATACTTTCATAGCTGAGCACTTTGTCTCCTTGAATTCATTGCATTCTATGCCATTATCATCTACATTATCTATTTCTACTCTACTGGGCAAAGTGATGAGGTCAGCTGAAATGATAAGTGGTTGTGAATTTCTCTATGAGGATAATGTCATTGAGCTTGATTGTATTGTGTTGGAGATGTCTGATTTTGACTGCATAGTTGGTATTGTTATGTTGACAAGATACAGGGCTACTGTAGATTGTTTTAAAAAGATTGTTAAGTTCAGGCCGGATATGATAGATCATTGGACGTTTTATGGTAAAAGTTCTTGAGCTAAGATTCCTTTGATATCTGTTTTTACCATCACTCGTTTGTTGCAGAAAGGAGCATAATGTTTCTTGGTTTATGCAATTTATATTTCAAGATTTGTACCTAAATTGGCAGATATTCCAATTGTTAGTGAATTTTCAGATGTATTTCCAGACGAGATTCCAGGATTTCCTCCAGTCCGAGAGATTGAGTTCAACATTGAGTTGATGCCAGGTACACAGCCTATTTCTAGAGCTCCTTATAGGATGACGCCAATTGAACTGAAGGAGCTAAAAGAACAACTTGAGGATCTATTGGCTAAAGGATATATAAGACCAAGTGTTTCACCTTGGGGTGCTCCTGTTTTATTCGTGAAGAAGAAAGACGGGTCTATGAGGCTTTGTGTCGATTATAGACAGTTGAATAAAGCCACAATAAAGAATAAGTATCCTTTGCCAAGGATTGATGATCTCTTTGACCAGTTGCAAGGTTCTTCAGCATATTCTAAGATTGATTTAAGATCCGGATATCATCAGTTAAGAGTTAGAGAGGCAGATGTGCGTAAAACTGCTTTTCGTACCAGGTATGGGCATTTTGAATTTTTGGTTATGCCTTTTGGGTTGACCAATTCACCTGCGGTATTTATCGATTTGATGAACCGTGTGTTTCAAAGGTATATAGATCAAGTTGTTGTGATCTTCATTGATGATATTTTTATTTATTCAAAATCTGAATTTGAGCATGCCGAGCATTTGAGAGTTGTTTTGCAGATTTTGATAACTGAAAAGTTGTATGCTAAATTATCCAAATGCGAGTTTTAGTTGGATAGAGTGGTTTTCCTTGGACATGTGATTTCGAGTGCCGGTATATCAGTTGATCCGAGTAAAGTTGAGGCAGTCATCAATAGGTCTAGACCGACATCAGTTCCTGAGGTGCGTAGTTTTATGGGTTTGGTAGGATATTATCGCAGATTTATTGAAGGATTCTCACAAATTTCGAGACCAATTACCCAGCTGACACAAAAGAATGTACCATTTATTTGGTCGCAGGCATGTAAGGATAGTTTTGTTGAACTTAAGCAGATATTGACTAGTGCTCCAGTTCTGACTATTCCATCAGGTGTAGGAGGATTTACAGTGCACACTGATGCTTCACATCAAGGACTGGGTTGTGTATTAATGCAGCATGGCCGTGTGGTTGCCTATGCTTCACGATAGCTGAAGTCACATGAGTCTAAATACCCAGTGCATGACTTGGAACTAGCAGCAATAGTTTTTGCCCTAAAAATTTGGCGTCACTACTTGTATGGGGAGAAATTTGAAATATTCACTGATCATAGTTTGAAATATCTCTTTTCACAAGCGGAGCTGAACATGAGACAGAGACGTTGGTTAGACTTGTTGAAAGACTATGATTGTGAAATAAAATATTAGCCAGGCAAGTCTAATGCAGCAGCCGATGCTTTGACCAGAAAAGTATGCAATATGTCATTGATTACTAGCAGTGTATCTGATCTAGTAGAAGAATGTTGTCTTTCTGGTTTGGATTTTCTGGTAGATACTCAACCTGTAAAAGTATTTATAATCCAGGCAGAGTCAGAGTTGTTTGTAAAAATTAAAGAGGCTCAAAGGGTAGATCAAAGCATTCAGAAATCAGTTGAACTCGTCAGATCATGACATCAATCAGAATTTCAGGTCAATAATGAGGGTATTTTGTATGTGAATGATCGTATTGTAGTTCCTAATAATTCAGAGTTGAGGATACAGATTTTGCATGATGCTCATTGCAGTAAGTTCAGTGTACACCCTGGAAGTAAAAAGATGTACAATGACTTGAAGAAACAATTTTGGTGGAAAAGAATGAAATCTGACATAGCAGAATTTGTATCTCGTTGTTTGAATTGTCAACAAATGAAAGCAGCAAGGAAGCGACCAGGAGGTCTTTTGCATAGCCTTAAGGTTCCAGAATGGAAGTGAGATCATATCACCATGGACTTTGTCACGAAATTGCCGAGGTCGTCGAGGGGTTGCGATGCCATTTGGGTTATCGTTGACAGATTAACCAAGTCTTCGTGTTTCATTCATTATCAGATGACATATAGACATGATCAGATGTCTAGATTGTACATCAGAGAAGTTTTGAGATTGCATGGTGTGCCAAAGTCCATTGTATCAGATCGTGATCCCAGATTTTCTTCTCATTTTTGGCAGAGTTTACAAGAGGCCCTTGGTACTTGGTTGCATTTGAGTACAGCATATCATCCTCAGACAGACGAACAATCAGAACATACTATTCAGACATTAGAGGATATGCTGAGAGCTGTAGTGATGGATTTTGGTATTGGTTGGCAGGATTCGTTACCACTTGTCGAGTTTTCTTATAACAACAGCTATCAAGTGAGCATTGGAATGTCACCATTTGAATCACTATATGGCAGGAAGTGTCGATCTCCTCTGTATTGGGACAATTTATCCGAAGCACCAATTGTTGGACCTGATATGATAAGAGATATGACAGAGAAGGTGAAATTAATTCAGAGTCGTATGCGAGCTGCTCAGGATAGGCAGGCTAAGTATGCGAATATCAGGAGATGACTGTTGATTTTTGAGAAAAGTGATAGAGTTTTTCTGAAAATATCTCTTTTCCGTGGTACACTTAGATTTAGAAAGAAGGGCAAATTATCACCGAGATTCATAGGTCCGTATGAAATTTTGGAACGTATTGGTGATTTGGCTTATAGATTAGCTCTTCCTCCTGCATTATCAGGGGTTCATGATGTTTTTCATGTGTCTATGTTGAGGAAATATCATCCAGATCCTTCTCATGTATTTCCACCTGACGAGGTTGAGTTAGATCAGACTTTAGTTACATTGAGAGACTGATTCAGATTCTAGACAGAAAAGATAAGCAACTCAGAAATAAATTGATACCGTTGATTAAAATACAGTGGAACAGACATGGTGTCGAAGAGGCGACTTGGGAATTAGAAGACAAAATGAGATATAAATATCCAAAGTTATTCAAATGAAGTACGCTTCTATTCTCGGTTTTATTTTCAGTATTGATCATTACATGTTAGACTTGAAATTGATGATTTGATTTCGAGGACGAAATCTATTTTTATAGGGGAGAAATTGTAATGCCTGACGAAATCTATTTTTATAGGCGCTAACAGTTCGGGATAGTGGCGCTGTGGCGCTAACAAATGCGAAAATTGATTTTTTTAAGTTCACTTTAACTTCCGCCATTCTTCCTCCAATCATTTCTCCTCCTCCTCCATTGAAACTTTTCTCTTCTCTTCATTATCGAATTTCTTTATTCAATTTAAGGGAGATTTGCTCGAGAAAATTATGAAATAAAGTTAGATTTGTGATCATCTCATCACGGGCTTCACAAGGATGTAAGTTTTTCCTATTTTTGTCCAAGTTTGGAAATTGGTTGAAATTTAGAATTAATATTTGAGTTGATATTTAAGATATTGAGATGTTGGAGATGTTGTATTTGTGTTGGTTTGAATTTAAAATAGATATGAGCATGGTTTCTTGTTTCTTTGCAAGATCGGTTTTTATGCCTACTGTATTTCGGGTATATGGGACGGTTTTAATTGGATTTTTATGTTATGGTCTTCATCAAACTTGTAGAGCATCAAGTTAGCTTCGATTTTGTTCTTGAATCACTTAATTCCATGAAGATATGAGAGAGATATGTAATTTTTACTAAAACTGGTCTGGAATTTCGAGTTAGTGCAGATTTGTGTACATGCCTTATGTTTATTCGAATTCTCGTATTAATTGGTTGGGATTCTGAATTTGATGATCAAATAAAGTTATAGAGCATTGTCGTATCTTCAAAATGATAACAAATTGGCTTGATTCCATTGGATATTGAGGAAGTTATGCTCAAAATAATAAAGTGTGCCAGAAATGTGTTGACTAAGAATTCGTGAGAATGATGTTGTATGTTTCAGATTATGAACGAATGGGTAAACAACTTTGTTTGACAAAACTTTGTGAAGAACAATTGTTGGTATTTAAGTTTTCTTGCATATCCAATTCATGGATCTTGATTTGAAGCAATATTGAATTAATTATCAATTTTGTACAGAAACTGCTCTGTTTTGATAAATGAACCGAGTTCTTGAGTTATAGTATACTTCAGAGATTCAAGACTTCTCGACTACACCTTTCGATATCCTTTGGGTAATATTTTAAAGGTATGTTACGGTCGGTAACGTACGAGGTAAAAATATCATTTTTTTATTGTAAATTGAAAATTCTATGGCTCGATGAATTACTTGTGATTTGATGATGATTGTTGTCTTGAGATGAGTTTATTATGATATCGAGATGATGATATTGATTTGCATAATTACATTGCATATTGAGCCACTTGTCGATTCAGATTTGATATGGCGGAGGTCGCGTTGATTTATTGATTTGTTGGACGTACGGGGCTATAGTTGAGTTGGCATTGTGTATACGGAGGTCGCCGCTATTGCCTGAACACTCTCTATAGGCGCACCATAATCCTGGGATTGTAGAACACGGCACCCCACCCCGAGCGGATGAATAGGTGGATGTTGCTGGGGGATTCTCTTCCCTTGGGTACCCTATGACCAGATGATTCACTTGATCTTGTGATTTATTGATAGCCCACAGCTTCTGATCATGCATTGCATTAAATTGCATCTTTATGAATTTCATATGAACTATTTGTAAATTTTAATTCTCATATGTTATTGATTGTATCATACTGGGTTTATACTCATCGACACGTTGGCTACCTCTTGTTTTCATGCGCTTGACGGTAGGTGAGGCGAGGCTTGGGATGCCAGAGTCCAGCTCCAGGCAAGGAGATACGAGTTAGAGTGGGATTCTCGGGTCTTAGGAGATATTTGATGAAGTTTGGATTACTTTGGCTCATTAGTTTATTTCGTTATGTTAAAACTTATATTTCAAATATTTAAGATCTTTAAATTGTTTTGACAATGTTTATGTCGGTTTGTGAACCACTGATTATGTATTTTACTCAATCATTTAGTTTGTTACAATTATAATTATTAATATTAGATTTCGGACCCGAGGCCCCACAGATATAACATAATTTTTTTTTAATTTGAAAACCGAATTTTCGAAATAACCGAACCGAATTTCCGAATTGACTCGGTTCGGTCAGTTAGTTCTGTTTAACCGAAATTTTGCTCGCCCAATAATAATGTGCAGTTTATATGTTATCAAGTATAAGTGTCTAATAAATTAAAGGTGACTAGAAAAGTAAAAGCATCCAGTAGAAATTGTTGTCAATTTACATGAAAGAGAATAATAATCAAACAACATTGTAATTAAAAAATTGCATATCATTGATTGTCAAAAAAGATTGTAATAATTGAATATTATAACAAAATATATGCATTATTGAGAGAATATGACAAATAACAAAAGAAAACAATATGATAAAAAAGATATGAGAAAAATTTTAGTAGTCCAAATTTTTTTTAAAATTAAAAAAATATGTTTTTTTTCCAAATTAGTTACATATGAAAACTAACACGAATTATCAAAATTTACAATAATATTATCATTATCTTTTGTTGAGTTAACTAATTTTATTTCAAATTCTAATTACTTCAACATATGTTTCCGACGTGCGCATTATTTCTAGTTACCTATAAATATATGAGTTCTATTTGTGAGCTTACTATTATGACCTGTTCTTTTGCATTTTGACATAGTTGACGGGGTTATTTTAGTCATTGTTCATGTTAAGGTTAATAGGATTTAATTCATTTTAGTAGTTATCATTCAATTGTATTTATGTTTGTAGAAATTGATATCTTGTGCATTTATTTTTTGTGCATTTTGACATAGTTGATGGGGTTATTTTGTCATTGTCCATGTTAGGGTTAATAGGATTTAATTCATTTTAGTAGTTATTATTCAATTGTATTTATGTTGGTAGAAATTGATGTCTTGTGCATTTATTTTTTGTTCATGTGTTTGTTATATTCTCGTGACCTTTAGTATTACCTTTGTATTCTTTTTTTTCCACGTGTTTATTAAATTCTTGTGACCTTTAGTATTTCTTTTATATTCTTTTTCCACTTGCTTTATCATTCTTCTTCGCTTTTTTATTTTATTGTTTTCTCCATGTTTTTCTTTTTCTTCTTTGCGACATTCGTTTTTTGTTATTTTCACCCTGTTTTCTCTTCTTTGTGGCATTTTTTTTAGTCATTGTCCTTGTTTAGTTAATAGGATTTAATTCATTTTTAGTAGTTATCATTCAATTGTATTTATGTTGGTAGAAATTGATGTCTTGTGGTATTTATTTTTGGTTCACGCGTTTATTATATTTTTGTGACTTTTAGTATTACCTTTTGTGTACTTCATTTAAGTCCATTGTGGTTTGGGCCTTGGTAAAATCTATTATTCTATTAATTTATTTTTATTTTTTTTTTATGAATGGTATTTGGATGAAAAAAATCTTTTCTGGTTTGATAGAGTTGTTATTATGTCATAATCACGTTGATTGAAAAATTTGTCATATGNTATACCGTGCACACTTACGTGAGCACCAATGAGGTGACATTCACCTATCAGATGTATAATTTTTCTATATTTCATCACATCCAATAGGTGAGTGCCACCTCATTGGTGTTCACATAAATATGCACAGTAGGTATTGTAATACCTGATTTTAAAAATAAAGAAAAATTTGAAAAAAAAAATTACTGTTCATCGGTTACTATTCACGCGCTGCGGCACTAGAATAGTGGCGCCTAGGCGCTAATAGTTTGGGATTTTGGCACTGAGGCGCTAGTAAGTGACGCTGCGGCGCTAACATATGCGAAAATTGATTTTTTTAAGCTCACTTTGACTTCCACCACTCATTCTCAATCATTTCCTTTCTCCTCCATGCAAATCCTCATCCATCTCCTTCCATTTCTACCTTTATTCTTCAATCTATGGGAGATTTGTTCAAGAAAATTATGAAATGAAGTTAGATTTGTGATCCTCTGATCACGGGCTTCACGAGGATGTAAGTATTTCCCATTTTTATTCAAGTTTGGAAATGGGTTGAAGTTTAGAATTGATATTTGAGTTCATATTTGAGATACTAAGATGTTGAAGATGTTGTAATTGAGTTGGTTTGAATTTAAAATGGATATGAGCATGGTTTTTTGTTTTTGTGCAAGATCAGTTTTTATGCCTACTGTATTTCGGGTATATGGGACTGTTCTAATTAGATTTTGATGTTATGGTCTTCATCAAACTTGTAGAACATCAAATTAGCTTCGATTTGGTTCTTGAATCACTCAATTCCATGAAGAAATGAGAGAGATATGTGATTTTTACTAAACATGGTTTGGAAATCCGAGTTAGTGCAGATTTGTGTACATGTCTTCTGTTTATCCGAATTCTGGGATTTATTGGTTGGGATTTGGAATTTGAAGTTCAAATTAAAGTTATAGAACATTTTTTTATCTTCGAAATGATACAAAATTGGCTTGAATCCAGTGAGTATTGAGGGAGTTATGCTCTAAATACTAAACTATGCCAGATTTGTACTGATGCAGAATTTCGAAAAATATGTTGATTGTTTCAGATTATGAACGACTGAGTAAATGACTTTATTTGACAAAATTTTGTAAATAAGAATTGTTGGGCATTGCGTTTTCTTGCATATCCAATTTACAGATCTTGATTTGAAGCCCTATCAAAGTAATTATGAATTTTGTACAAAAGTTGCTCTGTGTTGATAAATAATCCGAGTTATTGATTTATGTATTGAAGATTCGGTTGAAGTATTGACTTGGGTTGGCTCAAGATTAATTACTTTAAGTTGGTTGATAGAGAATCGAGTAGACTACGAGGGTTCAAGACTTCTCAACCATATATTTTGATCTCTTGTTGGTAATATTCGAAAGGTATGTTACGGTAGGTAACATACGAGGTAAAAGTATCCTTTTTATTTTAAATTGAAAATTCTATGGCTCGATGAATTACTTGTGATTTGATGATGATTGTTGTCTTGAGATGAGTTTATTATGATATCGACATTATGATATTGATTTACATCATTACATTGCATATTGAGCCACTTGTCGATTCAGATTTAATATGGCAGAGGTCGCCTTGATTTATTGATTTGTTGGACGTATGGGGCTATAGTTGAGTTGGCATAGTCGGAGGTCGCTGCTATGGTCTGAACACTCTCTATAGGCGTACCATAGTCCTAGGATTGTAGAACACAGCACTACACCCCGAGCGGATGAGCATGTGGATGTTGCTGGGGGATTCTCTTCCCTTGGGTACCCTATGACCAGATGATTCACTTGATCTTGAGATTTATTGATAGCCCACAGTTTTTTATCATGCATTGCATTATATTGCATCTTTATGAATTTAATATGAACTATTTGTCATTTTAATTCTCATATGTTATTGATTGTATCATACTAAGTTTATACTCACCGGCACATCGGCTACCTCTTGTTTTCATGTGCTTGACGGTAGGTGAGGCGAGTCTTGGGATGCCAGAGTCTAGCTCCAGGCGAGGAGATACGAGCTAGACTGGGATTCTCGGGTCTTAGAAGATATTTGATGAAGTTTGGATTACTTAGGCTCAATAGTTTATTTTGATATGTTAAAATNGTTATCATTCAATTGTATTTATGTTTGTAGAAATTGATATCTTGTGTATTTATTTTTTGTTCATTTTGACATAGTTGATGGTTTTATTTTGTCATTTTCCATGTTACGGTTAATAGGATTTAATTCATTTTAGTAGTTATTATTCAATTGTATTTATGTTGGTAGAAATTGATGTCTTGTGTATTTATTTTTTGTTCATGTGTTTGTTTTATTCTCGTGACCTTTAGTATTACCTTTGTATTCTTTTTTTTTCACGTGTTTATTAAATTCTTTTGACCTTGAGTATTACCTTTGTATTCTTTTTCCACTTTCTTATCATTCTTCTTCGCTTTTTTTTTTATTGTTTTCTACATGTTTTTCTTTTTCTTCTTTGCGACATTTGTTTTTTGTTATTTTCACCTTGGTTTTTCTTCTTTGTGGCATTTGTTTTTTAGTCATTGTTTATGTTAAGTTAATAGGATTTAATTCATTTTAGTAGTTATCATTCAATTTTATTTATATTGGTAGAAATCGATGTCTTATGGTATTTATTTTTGGTTCACGCGTTTATTATATTTTTTTGACTTTTAGTATTACCTTTCATGTACTTCATTTAAGTCTATTGTGGTTTGGGCCTTGTTAAAATCTATTACTGTATTAATTTATTTTTATTGTTTTTCCCTTTATGAATGGTGTTTGGATGAAAAAAATCTTTTCTGGTTTGATAGAGTTGTTATTATGTCATAATCACGTTGATTGAAAAGTTTGTCATATGAACAAGTGAACATATATGTTTATGGTCATGATGCTATTTTATCTATTGTGTTTGATCTGTGCACACTTATGTGAGCACTGATGAGGTAACATCCACCTATTAGATATTGTATAATTCTATATTTCATCGCATCCAATAGGTGAGTGTCACCTCATTGGTGTTCACATAAATATGCACAGTAGGTATACAATATATATATATATATATGGGGTTATTTGAGTAACTGTCCATGTTAAGGTTAATAGGATTTAATTCATTTTAGTAGTTATCATTCAATTGTATTTATGTTTATATAAATTGATATCTTGTGCATTTATTTTTTGTTCATTTTGAAATAGTTGATGGGGTTATTTTGTCATTGTCCATGTTACAGTTAATAGGATTTAATTCATTTTAGTAGTTATTATTCAATTGTATTTATGTTGGTAGAAATTGATGTCTTGTGCATTTATTTTTTGTTCATGTGTTTGTTATATTCTCGTGACCTTTAGTATTACCTTTGTATTCTTTTTTTTCATGTGTTTATTAAACTTTTGTGACCTTTAGTATTACCTTTGTATTCTTTTTCCATTTGCTTTATCATTCTTCTTCGCTTTTTTTTTTTTATTGTTTTCTCCATGTTTTTTTTCTTCTTTGTGACATTTGTTTTTTGTTATTTTCACCCTATTTTTTCTTCTTTGTGGCATTTGTTTTTAAGTCATTGTCCATGTTAAGTTAATAAGATTTAATTCATTTTAGTAGTTATCATTCAATTGTATTTATGTTTGTAGAAATTGATGTCTTGTGGTATTTGTTGGAGATCGATATAGAGTTTAGGAGGGGGGAGGGTGAATCTCTTTCCTTTGTTGTATGTTTTTGCAAAGGGAGCTAGAATCCTGTTAGAGGTTATAGCTATTTTTGTTCGAATGATTATCCAGCAGATCGCAAAATAAGTGCGGAAACAATATGATGGTATATGGTGAAAATAATAAAGACAGTAGGCAGTAGATGATGGTTATTTCTGGAAGTTCGAAGATAAAATATTCTAAGTCTCCCCTTCTTCTGTTTCCAGAAGGTATCACTAAAAGACTTTGGCTTTTAAAGTACAACTCTTGTACACACCCACTTCAGTAGGACTTATCCTTTGCCTAATGAAACTCTTAGTTTCACAACACAAATAATACAGTAAGGTTTTGGAAAAGACTTTTTCTAAATTACAGACTCTTCTCAGTGAAGTATATTAAATTGAATAGCTTCGAATAGACTAAGAAATAGCAACACAAATTGATCTCAGAAGATCAGATATATGATACGAAGCGTGTGCTGCTTTTTTGTAAGTTGAGCTTCTTGATAGATAGTATTTAAGATAGCTCAAAAGACGTTTTGACAGATAGTGTATTCTCAAATATGATTCGTGTGTGTTTCTATAAAGATTGATCTTTATATAGAAAACTTGAGTAAAACGTCTCTAAGTAAAACGGCTTCTTTTGACTTCTGAGCAGAATCAGCTTTATCACCTAAAAAGGGTGCTACAGAAAGGCTTCAGGATTATCAGTCTTTGTTTCATACCACAAATGGTAAGGAGCGTTAAATGTCTTTGTACAGCATTAATGGTGCAATTAATACTAGTACTAGGTAAAGTAACGATAAAATTTAAGATAGCAATGATCAATCAAAGACGTTAAGTTTAGCTTCTGCTTGTCTAAGTTCTGCTTCTGTTTTTCTAAGCTGATAAGTACTCATGAAATACTGCTTCGGTTTTAAGCGATACTAAGGCTTCTGCTATATGTATTGTTTGCTGCTTAAACTTAATACGGTCTACTGGTTTTGTCTCTCATCATCGCAATTAAATTAAGTCTAACAATTTCCTCTTTTGCGGTGATGCCAAAATCTAGAAGTTAGTAAAGATGAATAACAGCAGTTAAAACAGATAAACAGATAACAATTATAACAAGGTAATTACAAAGTAATTTCAATGTAAATAAACAGAAATAGTCAAAATAAAATTAATCATCAGTTCAAATGTCTTTAAACATTGTTTCCTCATCCTGAGGATTTTGATTTCTGAAGGAAGATTCTGCATGATGTCCTTCAGTTCTGCCTTCTGTCCTACCTTCTACTTCTCCTTTTTTGGCTTCTGAAAAGTGACTCAGTAGACTATCCATCCGACCAGAAAGGGTATGAATCCCTTCATTCAGCAACTCCAAGATAGGCGCTTGATTCGAAACTCTTTCAGTAAGATCAGCAATAGATTGAGATTGGGACTCAATCTTAGTGTCAATTAGTTCTAGTTTCGAGTCTATAGCCTCCACTTTGTTGGATACTGAGCGAGTGGAAGTATCATGATCACAGACAATTTTGGAGACTTCAGCTTGACTGAGCAGGATATTACTTTGATTGGTGAAAACAGATTTTCGGGTGACCTCCTTCGAGATGCGTTCATGGAAGAACTTGGTGCCACTGATTTCTCCAGCATGATCACGAGATAACTATCTCACTACCTCCGAAAGACTATACAGATCCCTTTTCAGAGAGTCTAATTCAAACTCAATATCAAAGTGGT
Organism: Primulina huaijiensis; assembly: GCF_012295235.1. Taxonomy (NCBI): domain Eukaryota; kingdom Viridiplantae; phylum Streptophyta; class Magnoliopsida; order Lamiales; family Gesneriaceae; genus Primulina; species Primulina huaijiensis. The sequence continues at coordinate 17,889,634 of NC_133314.1, read as the reverse complement.
CTTCAGGGAATGGAGTCCTTTCAAGCATTCGTTGTTTGATCTCTGCGTGATGAGTTATACGAGCGGGAGAAACATAAGGAGGGACAATTAAAGCAGTAGACGAAACATTTTCTGGTGGAGCAGCAGATGGAACAAGGGACAGTTCTGCAGAAGTTCTTTCAGCAGCAGCAGTATTAGCCTCAGGTGATGCACTCTCTTCTGGTTCAGCTCAGCATCTTCAGTAGTTTCCATTGGCTCATCAGCTGGAATAGATTTAGACTGAGTTTTCAGAAGAGCTTCCATTTCTGCTTGGAGTTCAATAGAAAATATTTCCAGATTTGGCAGTGATTGAGTTTGAGCAGCATCTGATTCTTCAATCTGTGGATCTGCTGTTTGAGCTTCTGGTTGTACTACATCATTAGCCTGATCTGTTTCTGGTGTAGTAGAAGCAACAAGAACGATGGATTGAATAATTCATCAACTGAAGCTAATTCTCGGACAGAGACAAGAGGTGATGATTGAGTAGGAAACGTCGGTGATGCAGGAGTACTGGAAACCTTAGCATCAGAAAGAGCTATGGTCCTTTCCTCAACTGACTTAATCTGAATAAAGTCTGGGACAAAGCCTACCTGGTATTGTAATGGTTCTGTAAAGGTTTGTTCTTGAGCAAGAAGTTACTCATCCATTATTCTCAATCGATCAGACAAAATTTGAATTACATTCTGATCCTGGAAAGTAGTAGGATTCACTGGATCAAAATTTGTCTTTAAGGTCTTCAAAACCGAATCCAGCCTTTGACGTTTGAATTGATCAAGAATGTAATTCCTCATATTCATAGCCTCAATCACATTGTTTGTTTTAGCAGATGTAAAGACTTGCTTTTCATTCTTCACCATTTTAACAAAAGCACCTGGTGTTCTCAGAAATGTGATTGGGTAGAAAAATCGAACCTTAAGCCAGGCATAAAAAAAATAATGTCTTCACTTGCAGATTTGTCAATCTTATCCATATGAAGATCAATGGCAGTGTGAACGAATGACTTGGCGCCATGAATTGTTGGTTCTTCAACCAGTTTTTCTTTTCATTTGCCTGAAACAGTAGGCAGCACAGGTCTGAATGCAGAAGACCTTGTGAGTGGTTCTCGAAAATCTACTCCAGACGTGGGTCTTAGAGTTGGAGCATAAGTTGACGTGGTTGCAGTAGAAGTGGCTGCTGGAATAAAAGAAAGGACAGATTCTGGTCTTGACGAGACAGCTTCTGGAAATACCTGTCTCAGCGGGACCGTATCAAGGTCCGAGATGGCTGTTGTTTTCTTGATTCGAATGGTTGTCCTTTGTTTCTTCTTGCTTGGAGTGGCTGGAAGAGATGCCTTAGTTGGAGCAGCAGACTATTCAGAAATTGTCTTATCTGAATCAGTCACGACAACCAACCTTTTTCTCTTTACTTTCTTCTGAGGAGCCTGAGCCTCAGTCCGAGCATCTCTTATCTCCTTTTTCTGAGCAATAAATTCAGCAACAGAAGGCTTTGGCCTTAAAGCAAGTACATTATCAGCATCGGCCATAGTCACAAACGATCCGTCTTGTTCAGAAGTAAAAAGAAAACCAGCATCCTTTAACATTGTGTTGATCTGAACAGCAAATCCAGTGCCCTTCCTCAAAATCATATCCTTCATGATTCTGAAGAGAAAACTGCTCCAATCGACTTTCAAACCAGAAGTGATGGCCACCATCACTTGAACCTTTTCTTTGGTCATCTTGTCAAACGTACGAGCTTTGACCAAGAGTGTCTTTGCTACAATGTCTGTGAGTACCTGATACTCCATTTTGATAAGCTTCTTGAAACAAGGAGAGAATTCCTCTCCAGAAGCTGAAAAAGTGGTGAGGGCAGCAGACATTTCCTCCTTAGAAACATAAGAGCATTCAAAAGTACCCGAGCAAGGAAGAAATAAAGTAGACCCAGAAGGGCAGCATCAAGAGATATTGATGCATCTCCTTGAGAGTAAGTGGTCTTCTCATCCTTAACTATCGCATTGGCGTAGAAATCCAAGAAGGTGTTCTTGTAGATGATAGCTGGTGTTTTTAGAAATCTTCTGAGACCAGATTTCTCAATAGTTTTGAACATTTTGACAAGATTATCATATTTGATAGTGAGAACGGATGCAAAGTTAACTTGGTAAGCATTGAGAGTGTAAGCTCCAGCCATTTCTGCCGAAGATGAATTCGAAGTAGATATTGTAGAGAAGAAATCTGAGAGAAAGCAGTAGCTAGTATGCATTAATTCTGAAAGCGTAAAAGAGAAGAGAGAAAGAAGAGGCAGTTAATATTCAAAATGTATAGCCGTCGGTGAAAACATAAGGACACGTGTCAATATGTTTACGGTTGAGTTTTGAAAGATAAAAAGAAAATGTCAGAGACACAATGATTTTAAAATTTTGAAAATCAATAAAGGCGGGCTATCCAAGACGGTTACTAAAATAAATTAGAAGAGAACGGGTCATTTTATGATACTATCTACTGGAAGTTGTAATGTACTGAAATGTATCCACCACTTTTGACAAATTCCAGTAGACACATTGTTATATCGAAAAGACACTTCTCCTTCTGTTTTATGACTTTAAACGAAGTAAACAGTCACAATTAAATCATATTCCCCCTAAATAAATGCAAGTAAATAATAAATACGAAGATTAATGGTCAGAAGAGATAATAAATGACTCAGATATTTTTCCGATAGGGACACGTGTACGGTGAATATGCAATTGACTCTTCAGCTTCCCCGGTTGATAAATATAAGAACCTGTAAACAAAAAAGTTTAATCATTTTAGTATTTCAACACATGGAAAATGCAAGTGTGCTATCAGAGTCTTTTTCTCCGGAGTTGGAAGCAGCAGGGGAGTTCCCAAGGCATTTTCTGGCGTCTCGTAAGATGATGTTTGAAGACATTGTTTCTCATAGAATGAATTCTTGGACCAAACTCCTGGATATGTAACCTGAATAATCAGTTAGATTATTCTATATTACGGGAAAAGCTGTGCGGAATCATCCCGTTCACAAACCACGATCATGCAAAGAGAGTGGGGTGATTCCAGTAGTTCTTAGATAGGTTATCTAGTTAGGGTTTCTTTCTACTGTAAATCTCAGTAAAGCTGATGTCAACAAATGTAATAGATTAGTCATTGTAACGCATCTGATTTTATGAATGAAATGTTTCAGTTTGATAAATTTCTTGTTATCTACTGCTTTTATCTACTGCTATTTACTAAACGCACAAGTAAAAATAAACAGTAGTCACGATAAATCAATTAAACCGAGAACATTACGAAAATAAGAACACTTATTCTCAGACAGAGGTTTAGTAAATATATCTGCTGCTTGTTGATCAGTAGGGACATATTCTAGACGAATGTCTTTCTTCTGCACATGATCTCTGATAAAGTGATGTCTGATGTTAATGTGCTTCGTTCTGGAATGAAGTAGTGGATTGTGAGTGATAGCTATAGCACTGGTATTGTCACAGAATATAGGTGATTCAGAGGCTTGAACTCCATAGTCTTAAGTTGTTGTTGCATCCAAAGCAATTGAGAGCAGCAGCTTCCAGCAGCGAGATATTCTGCTTCTGCAGTAGACGTGGCTATGGAAGTTTGCTTCTTACCGAACCAGGAGATCAACCTATCACCAAGAAATTGACAAAAACCACTAGTGCTTTTTCTATCCAGTTTGCTACCTGCATAGTCAGCATCTAAATATCCAATAAGATTGAAAGAAGAATCATTGGGATACCATAGGTCGACATTTTGAGTGCCCTTCAAATATTTCAGAATTCGTTTAGCAGCAATATAATGTGATTGCTTAGGGTTAGACTGAAATCTTGCACAAATACAAACAGCAAACATAATATCAGGTCTACTGGCAGTAAGATATAACAAAGAACCAATAAGGTCACGATACTGAGTTACCTCTACTGAAATTCCATCTTCATCTTTATCAAGTTTAGTAGATGAGCTCATTGGAGTTGATGCAGCAGAGTATATTTCCATTCCAAAATTTTTCAGTAGTTCCTTAGTGTACTTAACTTGATTTATGAAGATTCCTGTATTGAGTTGCTTGATCTGCAGTCTTAGGAAGAATGTTAATTCTTCCATCATGCTCATTTCGAATTGTTCCTGTATAATCTTAGCAAATGTTTCACACAATTTGGGGTTAGTTGACCCAAAGATAATGTCATCAATATAAATATGAACTAATAGAATGTGCTTATTCTTTACTAAAGTAAATAAAGTCTTATCTACTGTGCCGATTGTAAAATCATGATTGACAAGAAACTGTGAGAGTGTGTTATACCAGGCTCTAGGTGCCTGTTTTTAGACCATACAAGGCTTTGTGTGATTTGAAGACATGATGTGGTAAGAGGTGATCAATAAAACCTGGAGGTTGTTCAACGTAAACTTCCTCTTGCAGTAGACCATTTAGGAAGGCACTCTTCACATCCATCTGATAAAATTTGAAGTTCTAGAAAGCAGCAAAGGCTAAAAATATTCTGATTGCTTCAATCCTTGCTACTGGTGCATAGGTCTCATCATAATCTATTCCTTCTTCTTGTCTGAAACCTTGAGCCATCAGTCTTGCTTTATTTCTAGCAACAATACCTTCTTCATTTAGCTTGTTTCTAAATACCCATCGAGTTCAATAACTGCTTGATGAGCTGGTCTAGGTACAAGAAACCACACTTCATTTCTTTTAAATTGATTCAGCTCTTCTTGCATAGCTTCTATCCAACTGGGATCCAGAAGAGCTTCTTCAATCTTTTTAAGTTCATCATGAGAAATAAAAGCAGCATGCATATATTCATTTAGCATTTGTCTTCTGGTTCTCAGTGGAGTTGCAGGATTTCCAATAACCAAAGATGGAGGATGAGATTTTCTCCAAATAAAAGGGTTTAGAGGGATTTCTTCCTGATTTGAGGGATTTGGATTAAGCTCCGGTAAGACAGTAGCAGGTTCTAGAATTTCAGCTTCTGGTTCTGGTAAATTCTGTGTCTGAACAACTGGTTCTACCAGAGTAGTGTCTGGTTCTGGATTTTGAGCATCTCTGACAATGGGTTCTACATCATCTTCACTATCCAGTTCCAGATGAATCCTGTCTAATATGTTACTCAAATTTGACACGTTAGAAATTTCAGGAGCATTGTTATCTTCATCAAAGACAACAAGAACAGATTCTTCAACATTAAGAGTTCTGTTATTAAAGACTCTAAATGCTTTGCTTACTGCTGAATATCCCAGAAAAATTACAGCATCTGATTTTGAATCAAATGCAGTCAAATAATTTTTACTATTATTTTGCACAAAGCATTTACAACCAAACACATGAAAATATGAAACATTAGACTTACTCCCTTTCCATATCTCATATGGAGTCTGATTATGCCTTTTGTTGATCATGGTTCTGTTTTGTGTGTAGAATGCTGTGTTGATTGCTTCTGCCCAGAAGCACTGAGAGATGTATGCATCTGCTAGCATTGTTCTAGCAGCTTCTTTAAGAGTTCTGTTTCTCCTCTCAGCTACTCCATTCTGTTGAGGCGTTCTGACAGTTGAATATTCATGATGAATTCCCTGTTCATCCAAATATAACTCAAGAATTTTGTTAGTAAATTCAGTGCCCCGATCACTTCTGATTTTAATGACAGAAACTGATTTTTCATTTTGAATCTTTTTCAGAAGCTTGATCAGGAGGCTACTAGTTTGATATTTTCCAACAAGAAATATAACCCAAGTAAATCTAGAAAAGTCATCAACAACAACAAGAGTATATCTCATTCCCCCTAAGCTCATGATAGGGATTGGACCAAACAAGTTCATATGCAATAATTCCAAACTTCTTGAGGTTGATTTACTACCTTTATTCTTGAAGCTAGATCTTACTTGTTAACCAAGTTGACATGCAGAACAAACATGATTCTTAACAAAGTTAATATCAGACAAACCATCAACTGTGTTCTGCTTCTTGACATTATTGATAGACTTGCAGTTTAGGTGATTCAATCTCTTGTGCCGTAGCCAATGTTTATCACTAAGGGAGGCAACTAAACATGTAGGAACATTAACATGATCTTGATTCCATGATACTTTGTAAGTGTTGCCTTCTCTTTTTCCAATTAAAACAGTAGAATGATTGGCATCTTTAACTGTGCAGGTGTGCTTCTGAAAAGCTACTGAATATCCATTATCACACAGTTGACTAATGCTAATCAAATTGTAGCAGAGATTTTCAACGAGGAACACATCATTTATAGTAATATTACCATGGATAATCTTACCCTTACCCACAATTTTACCTTTTGAGTTGTCCCCAAAAGTTATCTTTGGTCCAGTACAACTCAATATTTCAGAGAGTAGACTCTTTTGTCCGGTCATATATCTAGAACATCCACTGTCCAGATACCATGTAGAGCTACTTATCTTGGCTTTCTTCTCCTGTTCCTGCAAAGACAAGTTTTAGTAACTGATACCCAATCTATTTGGGTCCAAGCCTTATCAGTTCTTTAGGAACCCACATTTGTACAATTCTAGGAGACCTTTTACTTCGGGTATCCCCAGAAGTGTGTGCAACAGAAGGTCTTTTATTTCTAATAGAATGCATTCTAGGATGTTGTTCTTCCCTTCTGTTCTTATCGTCTGGTTTGTATATCTTCTGAACCGGTATAAAATTATAGTACTGGTAGTTTTTAATTTCCTCTTGAGTTGGATCCTCTACTGGATCCAGCACTCTGGTGGAGTCTACTCTTAGGTTCAACATAACCCAGACCATAATAATTTCTTTTGTTCGTCTGATTTACAAACTTTTTGATTTGAACAGTTGGTACTTCTGGTTCATATACCACACTGGACTTAACAAAGTGAATGCATTTCCATTTGCTCATATCCAGGTTTGGCTTTGTACTAGTTTCCGAAGTGCTTTCATCATTACTAAAACCGAGACCACTTTTGTCTCCAGATTGTTTCTGTAATCCTTGCATCTTCTCCAATGAAACAGAAGACTTGTTCCATGCATTTACCAGAACTGATAGCTTCTGATTTTCAGATTTCATTGTCTGGTAATCTGCATTCACTCTTTCATTCTCAGTTTTCAATCTACTTATCTCAACTTTCGGATCATTACAGCCGTTCTCTTGCAAGCAAGTGAACTTACTGATTTGATCTTTTAGGTCTTGATTTTCAATCTTGACCTCCTCGAATGATTGAGAAAGTCCAGAGTACTTTTCTACCATGTCATGCAGTGCTTTAACCAAATCATTTCGTGTAAATTCATCAGAATCAAAATCAAATACCTTTCCAGATGTCGAGGATGATTCGGTGTCTGCCATGAGACATTTGACTTCATCTACATCACTGTCACTGGAATGGTTATCTGAGTCAGAAGACTCAGAGCTAGAGTCCGCCCACTTTGATTTACTTTCCTCAGCATTCATTGCCTTGCGGTCTCTTCTGGACTTCTTATCATTACGCTTGTAATCTTTCTTCTTCTGGTCATCCTTCTTAGGCTTTGGAAAGTCTACAATGAAGTGCCCAATTTTTCCACAATTGAAAAATACCATATCACCATGTTGTGATTCTTTCTTGAAGTTCTGGTTATGACTCTGGTAAGCTCGGTGGTTCTTCTTCATGAATCTAGAGAACTTCTTCACAAATAATGACATCGCATCATTGCTGATTTGTTCAGCAGTCTTGTCTGAAGTACTTTCAGTAGCAGCAACAGGTGATGCACTTGGAACAACTGCAGCAGTAGCAGTAGCTGTAAGAGCCTTTGTAGGTGGATTTGTCAGGTGCTCTTCTCCACTCCTTACTTCAAGTTCGAACTCATAGGCTTTCAAGTCAGCAAACAACTCATGCAACTCCAACTTGTTCAGATCTTTAGAGACTCTCATCGCCATTGTCTTGACATCCCATTCCCTGGGGAGAGCTCTCATTACCTTGAGTGCTACTTCTCTGTTGCCATGCTCCTTTCCCAAGGATGCTAGCTCATTTACTAAGCCACTGAAACGTTCATCAAACTCACTCAGAGTTTCTCCAGCTTTAATTTTAAGATTTTCAAACTTCTGCATTGCAACAGACAGTTTGTTCTCCTTAGTCTGTTCATTTCCTTCACAAATTTGGAAAAGCTTATCCCAGATTTCTTTGGCAGTAGGACACATCTTGATTTTGCTGAAGGTATTTTTATCAAGTGTCTTGTAGAGAATGTCCTTTGCAACGTTGTCTAGATTGGCTTTCTTTTTGTTCTCGCCAGTCCATTCACTTCTATGCTTCTCAAGCATTTGTGGTGCGCCTTCAGTAATAACAACAACAATATTAGGCTTTAGAACATTCAATGGGCCATCTGTGATGACGAACCACATGTCATCATCTTCAGCTGCAAGATGGGCTTGCATCCTGATCTTCCAATCATCGAAATATTCCTTATAGAACATTGGAACCTTGCTGAAATGTGCCATAACTGTTGTAAATTTTCAGAACAAGAAAAAATATGCTCTCATACCACTTGTTGGGGATCGATGTAGAGTTTAGAGGGGGGTGAATAACTCTTTCTTTTGTTGTATGTTTTTGCAAAGGGTGCTAGAATCCTGTTAGAGATTATAGTTATTCTTGTTCGAATGATTATCCAGCAGATCACAAAACAAGTGCGGAAACAATCTGATGGTATAGGGTGAAAATAATAAAGACAGTAGGCAGTAGACGATGGTTGTTTCTGGAAGTTCGAAGATAAAATGTTCTAAATGTCCCCTTCTTCTGTTTACAAAAGATATCACTAAAAGACTTTGGCTTTTACAGTACAACTCTTGTACACACCCACTTCAGCAGGACTTATCCTTTTCCTACTGAAACTCTTAGTTTCACAACACAAATAATGCAGTAAGGTTTTGGAAAAGAATCTTTTCCAAATTACAGACTCTTCTCAGTGAAGTATATTAAATTGAATAGCTTCGAAGAGACTAAGAAATAGCAACACAAATTGATCTCAGAAGACCAGATATATGATATGAAGCATGTGCTGTTTTTTTGTAAGTTGAGCTTCTTGATAGATAATAGTTGAGATAGCTCAAAAGACGTTTTGAAAGATAGTGTATTCTCAAATATGATTCGTGTGTGTTTCTATAAACATTGATCTTTATATAGAAACCTTGAGTTCAACGTCTATAAAAAAAACGGATTCTTTTGACTTCTGAGCAGAATCAGCTTTATCACCTAAAAAGAGTCCTGCAGAGAGGCTTCAGAATTATCAGTCTTTGTTTCATACCACAAATGGTAAGGAGCGTTAAATGTCTTTGTACAACATTAATGGTGCAATTAAAACTAGTACTAGGTAAAGTAACGGTAACATTTAAAATAGCAACGCTCAAACAAAGACGTTAAGTTCTGCTTCTGCTTTTCTAAGTTCTGCTTCTGCTTTTCTAAGCTGATAAGTACTCATGAAATACTGTTTATGTTTTAAGCGATACTAAGGCTTCTGCTATATGTATTGTCTGCTGCTTAAACTTAATACGGTCTACTGGTTTTGTCTCTCATCTCGCAATTAAATTAAGTCTAACAGTATTTATTTTTGGTTCACGCGTTTATTATATTCTTGTGACTTTTAGTATTACCTTTTGTGTACTTCATTTAAGTCCATTGCGGTTTTGGCCTTGGTAAAATCCATTACTCTATTAATTTATTTTTATTGTTTTTTCTTTATGAATGATATTTGGATGAAAAAAATCTTTTCTGGTTTGATAGAGTTGTTATTATGTCATAATCACGTTGATTGAAAAGTTTGTCATATGAACAAGTGAACATATATGTTTATGGTCATGATGCTATTTTATCTATTGTGTTTTGATCCGTTTAGATTGACAAATACTCTTAAACATGATGTTATTCAAACGATTTTAAACAATATCTAAATTTCATAATTATGTTTTGATCGTTAGTCAACCACGTGTAATGCACGTGCACTTTCCTAGTTATAATAAATAAAGGAAAGATGCTCCAATTTTTTAACAACAACGATTCAATTGACTTAGAATATATATATATATATGTTGGAAACGAAATTCCGGCGTTTGACAAAATATGAAATTCTGGAGTTTGACAAACTGATCAACCAACTGATACGCGCAACTATATTCAGCAAACTGGACTTACCAACTGGAATCAGCAGATCTAATAAAGAAAACTGATCAGTTGTTGTTGGAAACGAAATTCCGGTGTTTGGCATAATATGAACCAAATTATAAATTCTAGAGTTTGACAAACTGATAAACCAACTGACACGCGCAACTATATTCAGCAAACTGGACTTAACAGTTGAAATCAGCAGATCTAAACTGATCAGTTGGAAACCGATCAGTTGATATATTCAGCCGTATGCTTCCTTCAACTAAACATGTCTCGGGAAAGAACATTCAACCGACAAAGAGACATAGTAGATTGCAACTGAATGCGAAATGCCGCACTTCAATCAATACAGCTTAGAACAACGCATTTCGGCTAAAGCAATTAAGACGCCGCATTACAATAAATGAAGCAAACAATGCCCAAGGAATGATGAAGTGGCAATCAACGGATACAAAGATTCAAACATATCTCAAGTTACCGTTGGAAGGAAAGCTTATAAATATGACAGAAGAACAGCTGAGGGAGGATACACAGATCACTCTATTCAAAGCTTGCTGTTACTCTGTCAAAATCTTAGCTCACTCTTACTTGATTTATTCGTAGCAGTCAAGGCTACAATTTGAGCTCATTAGCACTTTGTAATAATCGCTAAATTCGATAGTGCTAAGATCAGTTACGCACTGAGAACATTTTGTAATACTAAGAGTTTCAGTTTTTGGCAGTGATAAGTCCAAACTGAAGTGGGTCAGTACAAATCTTGTATTCGATTAAAGTCTTTTAATGGAAATCCTATCCTTGAGATAGAAGGGGTGACGTAGGAGTAATTGAAATCTCCGAACATCCAGAACCACTCCTTGTGCATTTTATTTCAGTTTTGTATTCTATCTTTCAGTCAGTTAATTTCGGCAACTACTTCAGTTTAACTGATTGTCATTGACCAGTAAGATTTCGAGAATCAGTTTCTCACCAAACTGAACTCAAAACTCGAAAAGATCAGTTTTATTGTGAGTGTTTATTCAACCCCCCTTTCTAAACACTCTTGTTACGTTAATCGATCCTATCAAGTGGTATCAGAGCTGTTGAATCTTGTTCTTGAATACTTTTGATCTATAAACTTACTAGCATGACTTCATTCAACAAAATTCCTATGTTCTCCAGAGAAGAATTTGATGATTGGAAAATCAGAATGCAGGCTCATTTAGCTGCACAAGATGATGACATGTGGTATGTCATAACTTATGGACCCATGAAGATTTTAAAAACAAATACAGCAGTTGCCATAACAGAAGGGACACCACAAAGAATAGAAAAGCCCAGAGATGAATGGACAACTGAAGATAAAAGAAAAGCAAATCTTGATAATGTGGCTAAAGACATTCTGTACAAAACGCTGGACAAAGTAACCTTCAGCAAAATAAAGATGTGTAAGTCAGCCTAAGAAATTTGGGAAAAGCTGATCCAGCTGTGTGAAGGAAATGATCAAACGAAAGAAAATAAACTTTCTGTTGCTGTTCAAAAGTTTGATAACATCAAAATGAAAGCAGGAGAATCAATGCACGAGTATGATGAAAGGGTAAGCAGTATCATCAATGAGTTAAATGCACTTGGAAAAGTGTATACCAAAAAAGAGATTGCACTGAAGATAATGAGAGGTCTTCCCACGGAATGAGATGTCAAGACCATGGATATGATGGAGTCAAAAGATATGAACCAGATTGAACTTCATGATCTGTTTGCTGATTTAAAGGCTTATGAATTTGAGTTGCAGACCAGAGAAGGAGAACCATCTCCCCCTGCAGCCACAACTGCTCTAGCTGCTGTCAGAACTGAACCAATCAGTTCAGTTGAGAAAACTGCTGATCAGTTGAGCAGTGATGCTATGTCACTGTTCATCAAAAAATTTGGAAGATTTATGAGAAAGAATCAAGGAAACTTCCAGAAACCATACAAAAGGAACAACTCCAAAGATGAATCAAATGCCTGCTACAACTGCGGCAAATCAGGTCACTTTATGGCCGATTGTCCTAAACCCAAGAAGGACAGTCAAGGCTCAACTGATAGAAGAAAGAAATCATATGAGCACAAAAGAAGACCCAAGGAAGATAAGAAGTCCTTCAGAAAGAAACATGAGGTGCTCTTAGCTGAAGAAAACAAATCTAAATGGGCAGAAACTGAGAGTGAGGATTCAGAACCAGAAAGCTCATGCAGCTCTAGTGATGATGAGGAAGTCAAGTGCTTAATGGCTAATGATGCAGAAGAATAATCATCTAGCCAATAGGTATTTGATTTCAGCTCAACTGATTTCACACGAGAAGAACTCATTCTAACACTACATGACATGGTAAATGAGTATCAAAAGCTTGCATCATCATTTGAAAAAATCAAAGCAAAGCAAACTGATCCCACAGACAATAAAACCAAAACTGATGAATCAGTTGATGGGTTGAGTCTAAAAAGGGAAATTACTGAGTTAAAAGCAGAGAGAAACAAAAATCAGTCATTAATCCAGAAGTTGATTCTTGAAAATTCAAAACAGACTGATCTCATTCAGTCTTGGAACAAGTCATCTACTGCACTGAATGAGATGCAGAATTCACAAAAATCAGTTTCTGATAAAACTGGTTTAGGGTTCAACACTCAAGAAGAAATATATCCAAATGATACTCAACCAAAGTCAAAAATAGACAAAGAGAAATACATTCATTTTGTCAAAACAGCAGTGATACAAGAACAAATTGAGCACAGTAAACTGATTGAGCAACCTACTGAGAATATGAACAAGGCTAGAAGATATGGGATTTGTTACAGTAAAAAATTCTCAACTGATTCACAAAGTCAGTCATCAAAGAGGTCTCACAAGAACTATTCGAATAGCTATTTTAATTCCTATAACTGCAAGCCAGTTCAGAAGAGATATAGACTGAACAATCAGTTGAATAAAGCTAAAACAAATATTGTATCATCTGTACACTACACACCAAGCACACAAAAGCCGAGAAAAACCATTAAGAATACAGCTACTAGAAAGTCTGTTAGACTAATCCAAGTGTGGATTCCTAAGGGACTAATCAGTTCAGGACCCAAATAGATATGGGTACCAAGTTATATTATATGTGTGATTACAGGTAACAGGTACAAACAAGAACTCAATATGGTATTTGGACAGTGGATGCTCGCGACATATGACATGAGATGCAAGTGTGTTATCCCAACTGATCAAGTACACTGGTCCAAACATCAGTTTCGGGGACAATTCCAAAGGTAGAACTGTGGGTAAGAGTAAGCTTATCCATGGTAACTTTACTTTTAAAGATGTTCTATTAGTAGAAAACTTGAAGTATAACTTGATTAGCATCAGTCAGTTATGCGACAGTGGATTCTCAGTACAATTTGACAAAAACTCATGTTTAGTCAAAACTTCAACTGATGAAATCATACTAACTGGCAAACGTTGTGGAAACACATATAAAGTCAGTTGGAATGATCAAACTTATGCACCAGTTTGTTTTATTGCTTCCAAATCATCTAAAAAATGGTTGTGGCATAAAAGACTAAATCATTTAAACTTTAAATCCATTGCCTATCTGAGTAAACATGAAATTGTAACTGGCTTGCCCAAAATAGATTTTTCAAAAGAAAAACTTTGCTCAGCATGTCAGTATGGTAAACAAGTACGATCCTCTTTTAAAAACAAGGAATGTAAATCTTCATCCCGATGCTTAGAAGTGTTGCACATGGATCTCTTTGGTCCTATACCAGTCATGAGCTTAGGAGGAATGAAATACACCTTGGTAGTCGTAGATGATTTTTCAAGATTTACTTGGGTTATTTTTCTCAAATCTAAAGACCATACTGCTTCGCAACTAATAAAGCTCTTCAAAAGACTTTTAAATGAAAAATCTGTTGGAATTGATCGCATCAGATCTGATCGAGGAACTGAATTAATCAATCAACCTCTTTCAAATTTTCTAGAAAATGCTGGAATTAAGCATGAGCTCTCAGCAGCCAGAACTCCTTAGTAAAATGGTGTAGCTGAGAGCAGAAATCGGACTCTTAAAGAAGCTGCCAGAACAATGCTTGCTGATTCTGGTATTTCTCAAAGATTTTGGGCAGAGGCAGTAAACACTGCGTGTTATACTCAGAACAGATCAATGATTAATAAGAATTATATGAAAACACCATTTGAGATCTGGCATGGAAGAAAAAGTATAATTACTTATTTCAAAATATTCGGCTGCAGATGTTTTATTCTTGATAATGGTAAAAATTATTTAAAGGCGTTTGATGCTAAATCTGTAGAAGGAATATTTCTTGGATACTCATCAGTTAGTATAACCTATAGAGTCTTCAACAAGAAAACCCTAAATTTTGAAGAATCTGCTCATGTTGATTTCGATGAAACTAAACTAACTAATAAGCCAACTGATCAAGTTGAACTAGTTGATCGACTTACAGAGATCAGTTTGGAAGATGATGACAAAAATGAAAGTCATGGCTATCAAAACATACTTCAAACACCTGAACCAGAAGTACTGGACCAATCAGATGTGCAGGAAGTCGTTGCTAATGATCAGTTGACAGAGCATAATGATAACATTCAAATACTAGTTGACGAAGCACCAACTGAGACTGAAGACTGTGTTCAGTTACCAACTGAAGAAATTGCTGATACAACAAATACTGAGTACAGTTGGAGAAAATCACATCCACCTGAACTGGTAATAGAAAATTCATTTGATCCAGCAAGAACTCGCAATCAAATGCTAAATTTATTTATCTATTCAGCTTTTGTTTCACAACTAGAACCGAAGAAAACTGATGAAGCTCTTGCTGATCCTAACTGGGTAAATGCAATGCAAGAAGAGTTAAATCAGTTCACTTATAACAATGTCTGGAACTTAGTTCCAAGACCAATTTCAAAAACTATTATAGGTACAAAATGAGTATACAGAAATAAACTGAACGAGGATGGTTCAGTTGTACGCAACCAAGCAAGATTAGTGGCACAAGGATATAGGCAAGAAGAAAGAATTGATTATGATGAGACATATGCTCCAATTGCAAGACTGGAAGCAATCAGAATTTTTCTTGCTTATGCATCACACAAGAAATTCAAGGTATATCAGATGGATGTAAAGAGTGCATTTCTGAACGGTCAACTACAAGAGGAAGTATATGTTGAACAACCCCCAGGTTTTGAAAATCACAACTTTCTTGATCATGTATATCATTTGAACAAATCCTTATATGACCTTAAACAAGCTCCCAGAGCTTGGTACAAAACTCTTTCAAAATTTCTAACTGATCATGATTTTTCTGTAGGATCAGTTGATAAGACCTTGTTCAAATTTGCCAAGAATGATCACATTTTATTAGTTCAAATTTATGTTGATGATATCATATTTGGGTCAATTAACCCCAAATTATGCGAAAAGTTTGCTAAGCTAATGCAGGATAAGTTTGAAATGAGCATGATGGGCGAACTGACATTCTTTTTTGGACTGCAAGTGAAGCAACTGGAGACTGGTATATTCATCAGTCAGACTAAATATACAAAGGAGCTGCTGAAGAAATTTGGCATGGAATCATGTTCAGCTGCAAATACTCCCATGAGCTCATCAGTAAAATTGGACACTGATCAAGGGGGAATATCAGTTGAGGCGACATTATATCGAGGTTTAATAGGTTCATTGTTGTACCTAACTGCCAGTCGTCCTGATATTGTATTTGCTGTCTGTATGTGTGCTAGATTTCAAGCAAATCCTAAGCAATCACATTTCTCAGCTGCTAAAAGAATTTTGAAATATCTTAAGGGTACACAAAATGTTGGGTTATGGTATTCTAAAGACTCTACTTTGAATTTAGTTGGATATTCAAATGCAGATTATGCAGGATGTAAGCTTGATCGCAAAAGTACAAGTAGATCTTGTCAGTTTCTAGGAGACAGACTGATCTCTTAGTTCAGCAAAAAGCAGACATCCATAGCTACCTCAACAACTGAAGCAGAATACCTTGCTGCTGGTAGTTGTTGTGCACAACTGATCTGGATCCAGCAACAACTGAAAGATTATGGAGTAATTACAAATGAATCGCCCATATTTTGTGACAATACGAGCGCAATTTGCATCACCTATAATCCAGTTCTTCACTCAAGGACCAAGCATATAGATGTCAGGCACCACTTCATTAGAGATCATGCTTTGAAGAAGGACATCAGACTGGAGTACATTTCAACTGAGCAACAAGCAGCTGACATCTTCACCAAACCATTATCCGAGACTAAGCTTTCTTACTTTCGCAATATTCTTGGTTTAATTGAATTGTCTTAAAATTGTTGTTGATGCTGTTTTGCTAATAAAATTATTTGCAGAAAATAAGAACACAACAACAAATTGGAAATGATACTTTATTAAGAATAAAATCGATTCCACATTACAGAAGATAACTTAGAACCAACTGAATCTTGCCATTCTGTAATACAATTATTCAACTCATAAATTTGGATTCTAGAAAATGATTCAGTTGTAGAAATCTTCTCAATTACATGTCATTCCTTCCATAACATTGCATGTAACAGAACATTGTCATCAACCAGGTCTGTAACATGCCTGACTTCAAAACGATCAATGTATTTTCTTGCTGTTGCTGCTTGAGTACGAGAAAGAGGAGCACCACTATTACTTATCCTTTGCAAATCATGAATTTTGAACCATGTTGACATCACTTTCATCAAGACATATTCCTTCATCGTTTTCTTCAACTCTTCTAAATAAGGACTTAATTTTTCGGTAACTTGAATATGCGTACTGCTGCATGCATAAGAATTACTTGAATCCGAAATATTGAACTGTTATTATCTCACATTTTATCTCTATCGTCCTTTTTATAGACAGATGACATTAAACGTTGAAGAAGCTAAAGAGTCTTGAGTCAACCGAAGCGTTTTTCTCATTTACTCAGGCTTCTTATTTATCAGTTGTTCATTATTAACTGATATCAGGTTGTCATTTATTACTTAATGCTTAACTGATTTCAGTTCATAGTCAACTGATAGAAGTTAATCTTTCATCAGTTCATCTGTTTAAAATTCACAATTCATATATATATAACAACTGATGAAGTTTATCATTTGCAGGAAAGAGAAAAACAACGTTAAGCTCATATAAATACTTTATTCAACCATAAATGTTTGCACGGATTACATCATCATATTTTTCCTCTACAACAATTATCCACATTTTCAACCAAGCGGATAAAGATCCGGTAGATGTCTTGTCAAAGCCCTGAGAACCAACTATGCGTTTAAGGATTTTCAGCTCCTTTCGAAGCATTAGCTGATAGAGATGACCATCCTTAAAGAAGTCCATCCACACAGCTATGTTCAAGTGCTCCCACAACTTTTTCATCTCTGCCACCAGTTCTGGAGTAGTAGCCTCCCCAGTATTGTACAGGAACTCAAGTTTTTTGTAACTTTTCCCAGTAGTGAAGACTCTTATAGAAGACCTCATCTTCTATAACAGCATTCCTGGCCTCCAGAGCAAACGGCGAAGCACTCGAGCTACTCGTATCTGCCATTCTTTTTGTTTTGAATATTTTCACCAATATAACTGAAACTAACCGTGTTACTTCTATTTATAGCCGAAAGTCATGGAAGCTGAAGGGCCGTCAACGTTTCAGCAAACGATAATCTTTCTGACCCTTAAATTTATTTTATATCGTCACTTTAATTATTCTATGCACCGATTAAGGGGGAATATCAGTTTTTGAAAATGTTAACTGAGATGACAATTGTTTGTGAATTCTCAACTGAAATGAATCAATCTCCCAACTGATTGTTCAGCTGGATATTTTACAAATCTTCTGGTATAAGTTAACAAATTTAAAAACTTATTATATTCCAAATCAACTAACGTGACTGCAGTTTCATAACGTGGCCTATTTTAAACCGCTTACTTTTTGCACACACGCTTACAGCACACGTACACTTATTTTTATTCAAATTTTTTTTGGACTGACACGTGTCCCGAATTTGAACAGTCACGAACAAATGTACTATGCCCGCCTCAATTCAGTTTTCTTTCTTACGCATACAATCAGTTCCTAAGAGCATACTAATTCCAAAGATTATCTTTTACAAATTTCAGATCAGTTTACTTTTCGAAATGGCTAATCAAATCCCAGCTCACATGTTGAACGCTATGGCCATTGATTTTGACTCAGTTTTATCAGTTCAATAAGCTGATGTTATGAACGTCTTTCTGAAGATTGAATCTGCTGGTCTTAGGATGTTTTTGGGACAATCTTCGCAGGTGATCTACCCCAAGGAAGTAAATGAATTCTATATGAAGGGGTTTGTCACTACTGATGGAAGTATCTCTGTAACTGTCAATAGTCAGCTGTTGACCCTATCTGAAGAGACCTTCGGAGAAATTTTCTCGTTGCCAACTGATGGGTACGTCAGCTTCTCTGAAGTCAAAACATCTGACATTGAAGAAATGCAATCCTTGCTATCTGCTGATGGGCGGAAAATTAAAGTTTCCGATAATAAGAAGGAACTGAAGCATGAGGTTCAGTTATTAGCCGACATTGTGGCGAAGGGCATATTGGTTAAAGCAGGCTCTTATGCTGTCCTTACTCTTGAGAAATTCCAAGTGATGACCATCATCATGGGAGAGAAGAAAGCTAACTGGAGGCATATTATCTTCAATATTCTAAGGAATATGCTTCAATCTACAAAACAATCAAGAGGCTTTGCCATTCCAATCAGTTATCTTCTAAAACTAAAGGGATTGGTAGCTGCCAATGCTGGGAAATCATCAAAGTTCAAGGTCTTCACTGCCAAGAACATCTTGCCACCAAAAACCAAACAGGAGGCTGGGATGCAACCACCTGCTCCAACACCAGTCAAGAAGGCCAAAACTTTGGCCCAACTGAAGACTAAAAAACGAAAACTGATTATCAGAGAATCAGATTCGGAGAAAACTCTTTCTCCTAAGCTTGTCAAGAGACCGAGGACGCAAAGAACTAAACCTATAACAGCGGTGAAAGTCATTCCAACTGAGAGCTTGACTCAATCAGCTGCTCAACAGCCTATTCAGGCTATACCTTTGCAGGTTGTTCCACCTGATGATTCAGTTGCTGAAGAAGAGGCACCTACTAAAATAAGAGCTCCCTTGACTCATGTAAATCGCCCTACCATTTCGCCTCAGGCCAGCTCTAAAGGCGTTATATTGAGGGAACCAGTGGACACCACTCATTCTGGGTTGGATATTCCTCACATTCTCACAACTGACAAAGGAAAAGGCAAGCTAGTTGAAGAGCCAAGGCCATCTAATGCCATCCAAACTCACATTGATTTGGTTTGGGAACAGGTCAATGCATTTGCCACATCGAAACTGAAATCTTTTGATAGTTGGAAGAAGTTCAGAACTGAGATTTTTGCCAAAGAGCTGAAGCGCAAATCCCAACTGAAAAAATTTATTAAACTTGAAGAGATTGTGTTGAAAATAGTCAAAGCTGCTACGATTGCCCAGGCATTGGAGAGGCAAAAATATTTCTTTGATCAGATTCGAGTCAAAAAGCTGACTAAAATGGTTGAAGAGCTGAAATCCAATTACAATCCCGTAGGTCCAACTGCCTATTATGATAGAGCTGTGTTCACCCAACTGGACACAGATCTTAGTGGGCTACAAATGGAAATCAGATTTTGGGAACAGGATCAGGAATTGGTTCTCCCTGAAAAATCATCCCGTTCAAAAGCAAAAGAAGATACACTCTCCTCCCAGCAGAAAGAGCCATCTCCACAATCAGTTGCTGAAAAACCTGTTCAGGATGTGCCACAATCATCTGCTGTGGAACATCAGATGTACTCTGAAGCTGAGCTGACTTTTGCCAACATTGATGAAATTATTCAAGCAGTGGCGAAAGAATCTCTTATGAGTGAACCCATCTCTGAAGAAGTTGATCACTCAACTGATCAAATCGCTCAAGAGGTTCCTATCTCAACAGAAGTACCAGTTCAGTCTGTTGTTGCTGAAATAAAAGATCAAGCAGTGGTGGCTAGCCCATCACCAAATCAACAGATTGTTGAGAAACTTCCAACTGGTGAGCCAGCTCAAGTCACAACTGATTTTCAAAAAGATGCATCAGCTCATGATCAATCAATTGAAAATCTTGCAGTATCTCCTATTCAGCAGGAAAATATCTCTGCTGATCATCATCAATCTTCACCTCCTACAGTCCAAGTGGCAGTAACTGAAACAGATGTTCCAGCACAGACTGTTTCTGAAACGATGATATCTGATAAGACCATGGTGGTCTTTGATCAAGTCTCAATGGAACCAGGAACATCTTGTCAGTCTCCACCTCATTTTTCTACAGATCTTGATAAAGTTCTGGAAGATATTAAGGAAATTCAGCAGAAAATGAATGAAATGATCAATCATGTATACAAGATCCAGCATACTCAATTAGAGTATTCTCTGAAACTGCAACACTCTGAAAAATTCAACTATCAGAAACTGACGACAATTCAAGATGCCTTAACATCTCTCTCTCGAACAGTGGATGATATACAGAAGAACAGAGGATTGGTTAAGAGTCTCTTAGTGACTCAAGACTCTATCAGCAAGAGAGTTGATGCTGTGGAGACACTTGTATCAAGAAAGATAGATGTACTTCAAATCGCTCTAACCTTTGCTGTTGAAAACGTATCCAACTCTGTCAATTTTCTAACAACAGATGTTCGAAGATTATCCTTGAGATGGAGCTGTTTGACAAAAAAGGGGAAGAGATCAAACAGATTCTAGAACAACAGAAGAAATCTTCTCGTTGAAGAAAAATCTCTACAAGTCTATCTATCTTATCTTTACAAATCTATCTATCTTGTATTTGTGTGGATTATTATTCAGCTGATCAAGATCAACCTCTTATTTTATCTACAAAACCTCTTATTTTATCTACAATGTTTTCAGATGATCAGTTATTATTCACTTAGTTTTGTCAAACACCATAAAGGAGGAAATTGTTGGAAACGAAATTCCGGCGTTTGACAAAATATGAAAGTCTGGAGTTTGACAAACTGATCAACCAACTGATACGCGCAACTATATTCAGCAAACTGAACTTAACAACTGGAATCAGCAGATCTAATAAAGAAAACTGATCAGTTGTTGTTGGAAACAAAATTCCGGCGTTTGGCATAATATGAACAAAGTTATAAATTCTAGAGTTTGACAAACTGATAAACCAACTGATACGCGCAACTATATTCACCAAACTGGACTTAACAACTGAAATCAGCAGATCTAAACTGATTAGTTGGAAACCGATCAGTTGATATATTCAGCCGTATGCTTCCTTCAACTAAACATGTCTCGGGAAAGAACATTCAACCGACAAAGAGACATAGCAGATTGCAACTGAATGCGAAACGCCGCACTTCAATCAATACAGCTTAGAACAACACATTTCGGCTAAAGCAATTAAGACGCCGCATTATAATAAATGAAGCAAACAATGCCCAGGAATGATGAAGTGGCAATCAACGGATACAAAGATTCAAACATATCTCAAGTTACCGTTGGAAGGAAAGCTTATAAATATGACAGAAGAACAGCTGAGGGAGGATACACAGATCACTCTATTCAAAGCTTGCTGTTACTCTGTCAAAATCTTAGCTCACTCTTACTTGATTTATACGTAGCAGTCAAGGCTACAATTTGAGCTCATTAGCACTTTGTAATAATCGTTAAATTCGATAGTGCTAAGATCAGTTACGCACTGAGAACATTTTGTAATACTAAGAGTTTCAGTTTTTGGCAGTGATAAGTCCAAACTGAAGTGGGTCAGTACAAATCTTGTATTCGATCAAAGTCTTTTAGTAGAAATCCTATCCTTGAGATAGAAGGGGTGACGTAGGAGTAATTGAAATCTCCGAACATCCAGAAACACTCCTTGTGCATTTTATTTCAGTTTTGTATTCTATCTTTCAGTCAGTTAATTTCCGCAACTACTTCAGTTTAACTGATTGTCATTGACCAGCAAGATTCCGAGAATCAGTTTCTCACCAAACTGAACTCAAAACTCGAAAAGATCAGTTTTAATTGTGAGTGTTTATTCAACCCCCC
>NC_133314.1:17792802-17867132 GCF_012295235.1 Primulina huaijiensis | reverse complement strand
ATATATAGACACACACACACACACACACTTTAATCACAAATTAAGTTTTGTTGAACAAAGGGCCATTAACTATTAAGCTCAATTAAAAGTCTTAAGCCTAATAAAGCACGTAATCAGGGTGAGCTTGAACCTTGAACCTTTGTGGCTATTCCGTGTAAGTTTCTTGATCTAGAAGGTACATAAATAGATCTCTTTTTCTCATTTCAAGTAAGCTCCAATTTCTACATATTTTACTCTTACAAGCTTTTCTTATTTTCTCTGGTTTTGGGTAGATTTGAGTGCCAAAAGTTTTCATGAGTAATCCTCAACGTTTCTAACATTTTGTTTGTTACGCAGGTGATGATCCACTATCTTGTTCTTAGGGTTCGCAGGAGCAACACTTACACCTCTGAGTCTGACGTCCCGCAACACCTGAATTTTCATAATTCAAATAAATATTTTTTTTGGCTACATCAGCTTAATACTAATTATGCGATAAATATTCGAGAAAAAGAAAGCATTCGTGATAATATGGTATTTTAGTCATTCATTAAGTTGACATTAATATTCATCATTTAGTTGAATGATATAATCTATACATATTATAAAAGTCTGAACCAAGGTCAAAGTTTTTCATTGTGTACTGTCAACTTTGTCATTGGTTTGTACACACTTGAGTAATTTAATAAGGATGTTTTTGTAAAATCAATTATTATGATAAGGTTGAAATTGACAAACTACATGTTTGTTGAATAATGATCCAGTTTGATTGAAATATTAAATATTTTGATTTTTATTATTATATTTTTTATTTTGATATAGATAAAGTGAACATATTGTGTGTTGTCGACTTTGTCTTTGATTTGTACAAACTTGAGAAGTTTAGTAATGATGTTTTTGTAAAATCAATTATTATGATAAGGTCAAAATTAACAAACTACGTATTTGTTGAATAAGGATGTAATTTGATTGAAATATCAAAATACTTTGATTTTTATTATTATATTTTTATTTGGTTACATATAAAGTTTCATACGTATGCTTTGATTTTTATTATTATATTTTTTATCTGGTCATAGTTTGTGGAATAAGGATCCAATTTGATTGAAATATCAAAATACATTGATTTTTATTATTATATTTTTTTATTTAGTTACAGATAAAGTGTTACAGATAAAGTGAACATATTTTTTCCTACAAAAATCTTATTAAAAATCATATAATACATGTAAAAGTTGTAAAAGAATTTTTGTAATTGAAAAAAGGTCATTTATCTCTCATATTATTATCTACCCTCTCGTCTCTCTCCCCATTAAATGAAGTTTCTCTCCCGTTAAAATTCTTATACAAATTCTAAAACTTTTGCAGCCAGTTCTTTGTCGTTGCTTTTCCGTCGTACGTCGTCAAAACCTAGAAATAAATACATATTCGAAAACATCTCGTCATAATCCTTCTTTTGATACAGATATTGAGGGGTATTTTGCAACTTTGTCGTCGACCTTTTTTTCTTCCAATCGTTTTTTCGCCGTCATCCGCCGCACCGGACCTCCGCCGTTGCTTGGACTTTATTTTTCAAGGCATTTGGAGTTCGAAATCTTTCCGTGCCTCTATTTCATAGGTTGCCGGTGAATGAGTTTTTAACCTCTTAATTTAGCTTGAATTTTGGTTTTATTTTGGTACTAATATTTGAAATTTGTTATATCTTTGAATCTAGGTACAATCGTTGCCTGGATTAGAGGTATCAACGGAAGTTTTAGCCCCTGTTTGTAGAATTTACAAAATTTATATTTATTACGGGCAGAAAATCTTCTTCCTCAAATTTGAAGAGGTATTGATAAAAAGCTATATTTATTGATGTCATTTGCATCTTCGATAATATATTGAAATAAAATTTGTGAATAATTGTGTTTCTAAACAGTAAGTTCTTTGAAGCAACCAATGCATCAATTAAAAATAGTACTAATCAAGGTACATCAATTGAAGATTTGAAATTTGTAATATTTAATTGAAATAATATATATCCAAATTTAATTACTAACAAGTTGTTTAGTTTTTTTTTAAAAAAAAATTCAGATGTATTGACATTTAATAGGTGTTGCACATTCGAAAAGAAATATTCGAATTTGGCAATAGATAAAAAACATCATTACATTATTAATGCTGTGAATTCTAGAAGAAAAAAATTAAACAAATGTGAATACAGCACATCTACAAAATTAAATAAGGAAAATACAGTTTGGTTACTGAAAGCTTTGATTCATGAAAGTAAAACCAAGTTTAATTTCATACACATTTATGAAGTATCGGGAAACTGAATATTTTATATTATTATTATCATATTTGTATATTTTTTTTGTTAGGTCAATCACTTGTTGATCTACATGAATTGAAACCTATGAATATATGTCGTTACTGTGAAGCAAGAAAGTTTGAATTTGAATCTCCAGCAATTTGCTGTGACAATGGTAAAATTAAGTTGGCAAACACTGTGATGTCGTCTGAATCGATATATCTGTTAATTGGAAATCAATCTCACAAAGATGTTGATTTTCGGAAAAAAATAGAGTTTATAATAGTCTTTTCTCTTTTACTTCGTTTGGAGTTAAGATAGACAAAGAACTTTAAATCATGTAATTTACACGTTTCGAGCATTAGGGAAAATATTCCACACTCTTCCACCTATGGCGCCCGATGAGGCTGGTCCACCTCATTTCCAATTGTATTTTTTGGATTCAAGTAATGAGTTAAATAATAGAATGAATGTGATAGGAAATGATAATATCGATGAAGACACAACGAGACTATTAATGGAGGTTCTGAAAAGAAATTCTTACGCTCAATTATTACACAGGATAAATGATTGGTCGTCCCTTGAGGAAATTAGGCTACATATTTTTTAAAAATGTTGTTGTGGATCAACGATGTTACAATACCCCTACAACTGATCAAGTTGCTGCCATTTGGATCGAAAGCAATAATGCTAATATACCATATGATAGAGACCTCGTAATTCATGCATGCAACGGTCAGAGTCATAGAATTAAACATTATTTTGGTTGTTTTGATCATTTACAATATACGCTTCTTTTTCCAAATAGAGAGAATGATTGACATCAAAATATTCCTAAATACAAGTCCATGGAAGCTAATAATCAAATTCAAGATGATATTTCCATCCAATCGAACTTTTCTTCTATTGAAAATATCCTTCAAGAGGAACAACATGATACATGTTTCTATCTTTTTTGTTTTCAATCTATATATATTTAAAGAAATAGATTTCATTACTTTTACAAATTTTTCACTTCCATGATAGATGAAAAAATTGAATCCACATGTACACCAACTAGAGAAGTATATACATTTCTTCTTAAACTGGACAAGTCGGTTGAAATAAAAGACGGAACGTTAGAATTTGTAATTGAATGTATTCAAAATCCAAGCACAAATTTCAACAACGAAAGCATTACAAGAAAAAAGAGATTAATAGATTTCGAACAACAAGAAGTTAAAAAGAAAAGAGGATGTCCAACAAATGTATCGATCATTAACGATATTGGCATACAAGTAATAAAAGACGACGACAATACAAGAATGAAGATTAAGGATGATGAAATTATTGCTACTCTTGCAAGGAACATCGATTTGATTTTCGTAGTAAGCGATGACATCCTTTTCCTGTTTAATTTGTTGTAGTCCAAACTCAATTTGGTCATGGATCTCAGTAGTAGTCAGTAAAATAAAACCTTCAGGAATGGAGGAGGATGAAGAGGTGGTATTGCCAACATGTTGGAACTTTTCAAGTTCGCAATCTTGATTTTGATGCTAACAAAACTTATTATTTTGTTTCTAATAATCTACCTTAGTGCGCAGACAGCTAAAACTGAATTAATCAGTTTACGAAACCAACTGAATCCATCGAAGATGCCAACTGATTGAAACAACTATTTGCCGAGACTAAATCAGTCTAACTGGTTCTTCAAATAAGCAGTTCAGTTGATTGTCGAAACTGATAGGTGATTCAGCAGGAAGATCTCAAAAGCCTGGCCAGCCTATGATGCGTCCAACTGACGAAGAACCCAGATAACCAGTTGAACTGAAGGAGTGAAATCAGTTCAACTGACGAGTCAACTGATTTCACTATCCCAATTGAAGATCAGTCCAGCTGATCGGTTCAAAGCATCAGTCAGAATCTTTCAGTTGCAGATCAAGAAAAGCTTAAAGTAAATGGATTCCAGCTGTGCGAGAAGGTACAAAGTCATTGTCCAGTCAAAGGACAATAATGGACGTTGCATCAGAGCATTAAAGACAAAACGCTCCAGAAAGGCAGTCAAAAAGTCGAAGCACAAAGTCCAAGGAGCCGATTAAAATGCAACAGATACAATAATTGAGTCTCACTGTACGATCAGCTTTTCCCGTCTATATAAAGAGAAGATCAGTGAAGACTCAAAAGAGAGAAACATATACGAGAGTGAAAAGATTTGAGAAGAAAAACAGTAAAGGGCACGCTCAGTTGCATATCAGCTTTCAAAAGCACTTAAAGCCCAGAGAGAATTCTTCATCGTTGTATCAGCTTAGTTTAGAAGCCATTTTCCCTCAGTGTGTGAGAAAATTTTTGTTCAGTTCTCACACACACACTCACTCTCAAATCCACTCAAATACCGTCTAGCACAAAGATGTAAAACTTGTGTATGTAGTCTTTGACACATAGACGTTAAAGAACTGTTGGCTGGAAGGTGCTGGCTTCAGTCGTAGCTAAGAGTTCAGTTTAGGCAGTAGCGTAAGTCCTAGCTGAGTGGGTTTGTACAAAGTGTTGTATAAATCAAAGTCTTCTAGTGGAACCTACCCGTGGTGGTAGAAAGGGTGACGGAGGAGCAGTTGAAGTCTCCGAACATCCATAAATATATCTTGTGTATTTAACTGATTAACTGCTGTTTTCAAATTGTTTCGACCAGTTAGCTCATTTGTCAGTTCAGTTGTCACCATAACTGAACTGAAGAATGAAAACACTAATCTGTCTTTCTTCGGTTATTCAGTTTACATAAGTTAAAATATTTTCTAATAACAGTCTTCTTCACGAAGGATTACTTCGAGTTTCTTTCGCTTGGTTTTAAACCAAACTAGATTTAATTCATCGGTGTTAATATTCTTAGAACACGAGCTATTGCAGCTCATTGAAGAATATAGTGTTTGAAATACAAGAAGAACATTTGAAGAAAATTGTGTTTTAAAATTTGTTACTTTAAAATAGTATTAAAAGCTATTTAAAAGTATTTCATACAGTTTTCAAAATTATTTGAAAATATTTATATGTCTCTCTTTAGCAAAGAGTTGAGAGGATTGGTTCTGCAAGTAACATTGCAACCACTTCTTTAGATTCCTAGCTTTGGGGCTTTAATCAGCCTGCAGGGGACTGAGGAACATCTGCAAAGATGCACAACTAAATTGCTCATTGAACAAGAACTCAGTTGCAAACCTACCAAGTCAGCTGTTCTTTAGACGAAACTCATCCATGTTGGGATGTTGGTCGATTTCATCACCAGCTGAACTCCACGTGAGCCTAGTCAGAGTCTGCTCGACTAGTTGGGTGAGCACAGAGGACAAGTTCAAAGCAGTTTAACTCGTTTATCTAGCAAATTGAACTCACAACTGATGCAGTAGTTCAAGCAGTCAAGACAACTAGCTGATGGTATATCCAGTTCCGTCATAGAAATTGACTGATATATGATGTTGTTTAAATTATGCTATTATTGTAGCAACTTTTCCTTTTCAACTGATGTATGCACTCAGATGTAAATACATGGAAATTCATTTAAATAAAACATCATGTTTATTCAGTAATGTTTCGTTGTGATTGAATAGATATTCTCAGTTCTCTTGTCAACGATGCTTGAATGATTAAATGACTTGATAAATATCTTTCAAATAAGGGTTTTCATTCAGTTTCTGAGGGGGAGCTTTTCTTTTATCCTCAAACTGAAAAATCGTTTTTCAATCAGTTTGTAAATTCAGTTGTTGAGAAAAATTCTTTCTTTTTCAACTGAAAAGTGTTTTCTAAATACATTTAAGGATTTAGCAATTCAGTTTTGGAGGGGGAGTTTTTCTTATCCTCTATCTCTAAAATGGTTTTCAAAACTTCTTTAACTTAGTTCTTGAGGGAGAGCTTTTAACGATGTTTGAATGTACTAACCCTTGAACTGAATATATTGCGCTTAACTGTTCAAGTTTTGTAATCATCAAAAAGGGAGAGATTGTTGGAACTTTTCAAGTTCGTAATCTTGATTTTGATGCTAACAAAACTTATTATTTTGTTTCTAATAAACAACCTTAGTGCGCAGACAGCTAAAACTGAATTAATCAGTTTACGAAACCAACTGAAGCCATCGGAGATGCCAACTGATTGAACCAACTGTTTGCCGAGACTAAATCCGTCTGACTGGTTCTTCAAACAAGTAGTTCCATTGATTGTCCAAACCGATAGGTGATTCAGCAGGAAGATCTCAAAAGCCTGGCCAGCCTATGATGTGTCCAACGGACGAAGAACCCAGATAACCAGTTCAACTGAAGGAGTGAAATCAGTTCAACTGACGAGTCAACTGATTTCACTAGCCCAACTGAAGATCAGTCCAGCTGATCAGTTCAAAGCATCAACCAAAATCTTTTAGTTGCATATCAAGACAAGCTTACAGTAAATGGATTCCAGCTGTGCGAGAAGGTACAAAGCCATTGTCCAGTCAAGGGACGATAATGGACGTTGCATCAGAGCTTTAAAGACAAAACGCTCCAGAAGGGCAGTCAAAAAGTCGAAGCACAAAGTCCAATGAGCCGCTTCAAATGCAACGGATACAATAATTGAGTCTCATTGTACGATCAACTTTTCCCGTCTATATAAAGAGAAGATCAGTGAAGACTCAAAAGAGAGAAACATATACGAGAGTGAAAAGAGTTGACAAGAAAAACAGTAAAGGGCACGATCAGTTGCATATCAGCTTTCAGAAGCACTTAAAGACCAGAGAGAATTCTTCATCGTTATATCAGCTTAGTTTAGAAGTCATTTTCCCTCAGTGTGTGAGAACATTCTTGTTCAGTTCTCACACACACACTCACTCTCAAATCCACTCAAATACCGTCTTGCACAAAGACATAAAACTTGTGTATGTAGTCTTTGACACATAGACGTTAAAGAAGTGTTGGCTGGAAGGTGATGCCTTCAGTCGTAGCTAGGAGTTCAGTTTAGGCAGTAGTGTAAGTCCTAGCTGAGTGGGTTTGTACAAACTGTTGTATAAATCAAAGTCTTCTAGTGGAACCTACCCGTGGTGGGAGAAGGGGTGACGTAGGAGCAGTTGAAGTCTCCGAACATCGATAAACATATCTTGTGTATTTAACTGATTAATTGCTGTTTTCAAATGTTTTCAACCAGTTAGCTCATTCTTCAGTTCAATTGTCATCATAACTGAACTGAAGAATACAAAAACTAATATGTCTTTCTTCAGTTATTCAGTTTACATAAGTTAAAATGTTTTCTAATAACAGTCTTCTTCACGAAGAATTACTTCGAGTTTCTTCCGCTTGGTTTTAAACCAAACTCGATTTAATTCATCGGTGTTAATATTCTTAGAACACGAGCTATTGCAGCTCATTGAAGAATATAGTGTTCGAAATGCCTTCGAAGGCACTAGCAAACTCGTTCCTTCACAACATCCGGGACAACATCAGTAGTAGATGAGGGAGCAGTGTTGCCAACCTCCGTGGCAACACCCGTAGCAGACCAAGGCAGATCCACTATCTGATTCCCTTTGAAGTATGCATGGGCAATTTTCAGTGATTCCACTATCTGCTACTGATGTTGTCCCGGATGTTGGCCTGCCCTAGTCTGCCCTGGTCTGCTACTGATTTTGTCCCGGATATTTTCAAAGGGAATCAGATTGTGGATCTGCCCTGGTCTGCTACGGGTGTTGCCCCAGAGGTTGGCAACACTGCTCTCTCATCTGCTACCGATGTTGTCCCGGATGTTGGCAACACTGCCTCTTCATCCTCCTCCATTCCTGAAGGATTTATTTTACTGACTACTGTTGAGATCCATGCCCAAATTGAGTTTGGACTACAACAAATTATACATGCAAAGGATGTCAGCGCTTACTACGAAAATCAAATCGCTGACTATCGAACTTCTAGAGCTTGGCGTGCATTCTGCTCAAAAAAGAAGAGATGAGCCCCCAAAAATGGGACACGATGGCACTGGTACCTCAACTAGAGGCGCTGATGCTCATGGAGATGAATATGATGACCCAGTTGACTAGGCCCTTGTGTGTTTTTAGATTTTTTCTTACTTGTTCTTTTTCCTTGTTTTCTGCGTTTGAATTTTTGGTTTGAATGTTTCTTTTTGTCTCCTTGTTTAGTATATGTGCTATGTGTTCCTTATTTATTTTCCTTGTCTTCATTTGATGAGTCTTGGTGTCCGGTGTTGAGAGTCAATGTTGACAACACTGACCTCAACACCACTGAACTAACTTGTCCAATTCAGGGGGAGATACACTCTAAATACTTAAGGGGAGCTACAAACTGGTCTGTCATCATTTTGGAGGTTTTGTCCAGAAATGCAAAAAGGGGAAGATTGAAATGAATCTTGTATTCCAAATCAATCAATGTTTTATTTTGTATTCCAAATCGATTAATATCTTATTTTGCAACTCTAGACAAATTTGAATTGACCTAATCATTCAACAAGATTTGTTTCCCTAGATATAGATAATATTATTTTTGGGAATTATTCAATATAATTTGGGAACTTATCCGTAAGATATAAGATACTAGATTTTAATAGAGTTTGATTCCAATTAAACTCTTGTTTCTTTATTTATAGGTATGAAAAATCTATGAAGATTTAGGTCAAGAATAAATATAAATATGGGGATCGAATATTGAAAAGGTAGAGACGACGGGAGAAGAGTTGCTTACGACCACTGGAGCTTTGCTGAAGCTAACCGAATTCAGTATTGAAGATTTGCATGAAGAGTTTGTGTGATTGACTCACATAATCACTGTGTTGCTATCCCATGTTGACAACACTCGAATAACAACACTGACACAGAGTGTTGATCGAAGAGTGGTTTCGTTTGTTTTAAGAAATACGTGTTTTTACATCTAGTTGTAGTATTGATTTATTTTGATGTGTTTTGATTCCTTAGAGTGTCAAGGAAATTAGGTTTGTTATTCTCACTAATATTTGTTTGTTAAACACGATTTACATAATTTTCTAGCGAATTTTCGTGCCATGAGGCATCGCACAAATATTCGTACTTGTGAATGATTTAAACAACGGGTGTTCATTTATTAAAGTTTACTTGTGTGTTTAAATATTAATTTTCGCTGCAGTGTTGTGTGCTGGTGTTGACAACACCGAGTACAACACCAAATTCTGATATACTAGTTTACAATTATTTCCTGTAAGTTTATGAGCAACAACCCCTTTCAAGATATTGAAAAGAATCTTGTATTCCAAATCAATCAATATTTTATTTTGTATTCCAAATCGATTAATATCTTATTTTGCATCTCTAGACAAATTTGAATTGACTTAATCATTCAATAAGATTTGTTTCCCTATATATGGATAATCTTATTCTTTGGAATTATTCAATATAATTTGGGAACTTATCCATAAGATATAAGATACTAGTTTTTAATAAAGTTTGATTCCAATTAAACTCTTGTTTTCTTGTTTATAGGTATGAAAAATCTATGAAGATTTAGGTCAAGAAAAAATATAAATATGGGGATCGAATATTGAAAAGGTAGAGACGACAGGAGAAGAGTTGCTTACGACCATTGGAGCTTTGCTGAACCTAATCGAATTCAGTATTAAAGATTTGCATGAAGAGTTTGTGTGATTGACTCACATAATCATTGTGTTGCTATCCCGTGTTGACGATAGGAGAAGATTTGCTTACGACCATTGGAGCTTAATTAAGCTTTCGCATGGACTATATCAAAGTCTAAAATTATTCGCTTAACATATCATTATTAAGTGTTCACTCGTCTATTATTTCATTTTCAAAGTACTAGATGAACTATAATATCAAAAAAAGTCTCCCCGAGTGAGAAATTGAAAATAATAAGTATGGTTTGCGCTCTATATTTAATTTGAAGATGATAATAAGAAGATTGTGAGCCTTTCTTCACGGATTTATAAAATCTAAATATTATGATTATAATGTAGCCAAAAATTACCTCGAGTTCGGTCTAACAGAAGTCGAGTCGGCGACAAAGGGCATGTGCTAATCTGCACAAATGAACAATAGTTAGCGTTTCTGACGTGGTCCCTCTGATACTTAAGTAAGAGTCTGAATGATGATAAAAAAGAAAGTGGAGAGTGCAATAGAGTATTGTTGAGTGTGGAATAATGTGTGTGTTGATCCGTAATGCATACCAGATGTTTATAGGAGTAGAAATTGTAAATTACCTTGTGCAGGTATGACTAATATAAAAAATTGTATATTTATTAAATGTTTTGTATAATATTTTATAATTTAAAGTGTATTAAATATTTAAGTTTTATAAAAACTTGTATAAAAAAATAAATGTGTTGTATAATTGTATTATTTTTGTTATTTTTAAAGGTTTGGAAAAAAAAAGCACAACTTTGGATTGAAAAATGAGAATGAAATGATACTTAAACCTGTATAAATTTGATTTCAATGTCCACATTATTGATGAAAATTTTGAGATAAAATTCTTATCACAATTGAGGTCAAATTAAGCAATAAGTGAAGTGGTACCAATGGAATTACAGTTTTACCAAACATGAGTATTTTGACGCGGTAAAAAAATATATAATAATACCACAATTCAGAAAACTCAATTATGAACAACATTTATTTTATGTGGAAGAATCAAATTTGTTGGCAAGATTGTCAAATGTGGAGTGTAATATGTAATAAAGACTTTGGTCATTCATGAAGAAAAAATTGCACCAATTATTTTTAGA
Organism: Primulina huaijiensis; assembly: GCF_012295235.1. NCBI lineage: Eukaryota > Viridiplantae > Streptophyta > Magnoliopsida > Lamiales > Gesneriaceae > Primulina > Primulina huaijiensis. The sequence goes on along the minus strand of NC_133314.1, from coordinate 17,856,166 downwards.
AAAAAATATTTTATTTTATTTTGTCTCCCCAAATTGCCTTATAAATAGGAGTGTATTGTGATGAAGGAAATCATCGCTCATTTTATTAACAAAACTTTGAGTTCATGATTTTTCTCTCTTTATTTCTTCACTTTAATAAGATCATCATGCTAAATATATATTCCAAGTTCATTTCCATCATGAGTAGCTAACCTTCCAAAGTCAAGATGAAAAGGTAACACTTTTGGTATGATAATAAAATAATAATATTTAATAATTTAATCATTATTTATTATTTATGTTATATTTATTTTATTTTATTTAAGCATTTTTATACCCTACTTATAAATGAGATTTTTTGATTTATTGATGCTACATATTACACTAAATTCTTGGTACCACTTAAATATTAGTTTGGTATTATCAATAATTTAAAGTGGTTATTTTGATTTACTATATATGAATATTATCATAATATTGGATTCTTAGTACCATTTAAATGGTAGTTTGGTATTACTAACCATTTAAATTGGTTATCTTGATTTGGTGTTTACAAATATATAGCTCAATAAATACTTGAAAAAATTTATAAGTTTCGATGTATATAATATATGAATATGAGAATAATATATAACAATAATATAAATAATGATTATTTAATATATAGGAACCATTTTATTAAGTGGATTCTAATTATGTTCATTTATTTAAATACGAAGAATGGATCCTCTCATCTCGATTATTTAATTTGAACATATAAAAATCATCATCTAAAGTTAAAATAATTAAAAATAAAAAAAAAACAAAAATACATTATAATGAACTTATAATTACCCTAGCTTCCCAGTGGATACGACATTCGGACTCAATGAATTGTACTACTTGTGGAGAACCTGCTATTGGAAGTGCAACAATCAAAGTTGTGGCAAGTTTTTGGCGCCATTGTCGGTGAAGTATATTTTAATTTCAAGTTTATTTAATTTTGTTTTTAATTTTTATTTTTTTCTTTGAATTTTTATTGTTTTCGTGTGTGTTTTTTCTTTTTGCATTTGCATGATCATTTGGTTACGTTCATCTAGTGGTAGACTCATTCGAAACAACCCTATATTTTTACAAAATATGTAGGAACCAACCGACCAATTGGAGCATGAACTAAATAATGAAACTTAATCTCAACGTGATCATGATAGACAAAACACTTAGAGATCACATGAACCATACACGAACTAGTGCACCTCCATGTTTCGTTTTTCCCCTTGATGCATCTCATTTTAATTTTAAACCTGGCATTATTCAACTTTTACCCAACTTTCATGGTTTAGATTCTGAAAATCCATACATGCATTTACGAGAGTTTGAAGAAGTGTGCAACACATATAATGATTTTAATTATAGCATGAATACCATTTGACTTAAGCTTTTTCATTTTTCTTTAAAAGATAAAGCTAAAATTTGGCTACAAAATCTTATATCAGGATTTATTCGAACTTGGGATGGATTGTGTTGGAACAATTTGAATTGTGTTGGAACAATTCATGTTCGCAATCTTGATTTTAATGTTAACAAAACTTGTTATTTTGTTTGTAATAAATTTACCTAAGTGCGCAGAAAGCTGAAACTGATCGGATTTCGAACTGATCAATTTACGAGCCAAATCTGAAGCTATCGAGACGCAAACTGAAAGAGCCAACTGATTATCCGAACTGAAGCAGTCCAACTGAATTATCAATAAACAGTTCAACTGATTGTCCAGATGATAAGTAGTTCAGCAGAAGACCTTCAGAAGCCCGGCCAGCTGATGAAGAGCTCAACTGATGAAGAACCCAGCTGACCAGTTCAATTGAATAAGTGAAATCAGTTCAGCTGACGAGCCAAATGATTTCACCAAATCAGTTCAAGACCAGTTCATCTGACTACGTTCAGAACATCAGTTAGGAACCAATCAGTTTGCAGAACGCGACAAGCTTATATAATGGAATCCAGCTGTGCGTGCTAGAGAAAGCATCTGTACTATAAATTGTACAATAATGGACGTTGCAGCAAATATTAAAGTCGAGACGTTCCTAAATGCAAGTCAGAAAAAGACGAGACAAAAATTTCAAAGAACTGATTCAGCTGCAACGAACATATTTGATGAGTCTTGATGTATGGTCATCTTACTGCTACAAATACAGACCAAGACCATCAACAAAACATATGTGAGTGTGTGAAAAACAGGATAGTGAAGATAGAAGAAGAGTGTGCACGCATAATGCTTATCAGCTTATGAGAAGCAACAAGCCCAGATTCGAGAGAACAATTCAACGTGTTATCAACTTAGATTAGAAGCATATTTTCCCTCAGTGTGTGAGAACACTTTCGTGTTGTGTTCATAGATCTGTTCTCACACGCACATGCACCACCACTCACAAATACAGAAAGTTGATCTTATAGAATAGCTGAGTGGGTCTTGCACAAAGATAATAAACTTGTGTATGTAGTCTTTGACAAACAGAAGTTAAACAAGTGTTGGCTGAAAAGTGCTGCCTTCAATCTAGGCTAGGAGCTCAGATTAGGCAGTAGCGTAAGTCTTAAGCTGAGTGGGCTTGTACAAGCTTTGTATAAATCAAAGTCTTCTAGTAGATCCTACCCGAGGAGGTATAAAGGATGACGTAGGAGTAGTTGAAGTCTCCGAACATCCATAAACATATCTTGTGTACTTAACTGTTTAACTATCGTTTTCAAACTGATTTGATCAGTTCGAGCTATTATCATTTCAGTTCTCGCCAAAAATGAACTGATACATGCAAGAACTGATCCCCCTCATTTCAGTTATTCAGTTTACACAAGTTAAAAGACTTTCAAATATAACAGCTTTCTTAACGAATGATTACTTCGAGTATTTTCCGCTTGGTTTAAAACCAAACACGATTTAATTCATCATTGTTTACATTCTTAGAACACGAGCTATTGCAGTTCATGGATAATATTGTGTTTGAAGCACCTTCGTAGGTGTTAGAACCAATCTATCAAATTGCAACAAAAATTTTTAAAAAAGTTTTTTCCATCTTATAGAAGAATTTTTTTCAAAAGCCAAATAATCACTTTCACTCAAAAACAAGGGAAAACTTTTTATCACTGTTGGGATAGATTAAAGAATTGCTTAATCATTGTCCACATCATGGTTTTAAAACTTGGGGAGTTTTTTCTCAGTTTTATGAAGGTCTGACATCTGAAGATAGACAAATGGTTGAATTTATATGTAATGAAACATTTTAAGATAAAGATCCAACCGAGGCAATTGAATATCTTGATTCATTAGTTGCAAGTGCTCAAAATTGGGACACTATAGGCACAATTGAACCATCAAACAAGATTCAATCTCCCACATCTGGTGGAGGTATTTACACCCTCAAGGATGAACATGATCTCCAAGCCAGATTTGTATCATGGAAAAAAAAAGTAGAAGCACTTGAAATGAAAAAGAGTGGTCAATTAAAATCTGTCCAAGAACTTTCTTGTCACATATGTGATACAAGTGATCATTTTACAAAAGATTGTCTCACTTTGCCTTCTTTCAAAGAATGTCTCCATGATCAAGACAATGTTTTGAACAATTTCAAAAAGCAAAATTTTGAACCATACTTTCAAAGTTTTAATCCAGGTTGGCGAAATCATCCAAATTTTAGTTGGAGGAATGATAATGCAACACAATTTTCAGAACCACCTTTTCAAAATCAACAAAATTTTTAAAATTATGCACATTTTCTTTCTCAGCCTAAAAAGAATTTGGAAGATACATTGCATGCTTTCATTACAAAGCAAGAGTCTATCAATACTCAAACTGCTCAAACCATGATAGATTTGAAAGATGCTCTTGCTAAATTTACATATTCTTTGAATGTTCATGAAAAAGGTAAATTTCCTTCACAACCACTGACTAATCCCAAGGACCATCATTCACAAACTGGAACTTCTGGAACTCAATCGATGGATCAGATAAAATCTGTTATTACCCTTCACAGTGGTAATGTTGTTGAAAAATCTATTCTTAAACCTTGTGAAGATGATGATAAATCAACCCCAAAGGGTAAGGAAGAAGTGGAACCTATACTTTACGAAGAGAAAGTTCAACAGACAGTGACATCTCCATTTCCTCATGCATTGAAAAATTAAAAAAAAAATAAAATTTCAATTCTGATATATATGATATTTTTAAACAGGTAAAAGTCAATATTCCATTATTAGATGCAATAAAACATGTACCATCTTATGCTAAATTTTTGAAAGACTTTTGCACTGTGAAAAAAAAATTGAATGTGAAGAAGGAAGCATTTTTAGCTGAACGAGTAAGCGCAATCATTCAAAATAATAATACTTTAAAATATAAAAACCCTGATTATCCTACTATTTCGTGTATTATTGGAGAACGAAAGATTAAAAAGTGTTGCTTGATCTTGGAGCTAGCGTGAATTTACTTCCATATTCAGTTTATCAAGAACTCGATCTAGGAGAGTTAAAACCTACCTCCGTAACACTGTCACTTGCTGACAGATCTGTTAAAGTATCACGGGATATGGTAGAAGATGTGTTGGTCCAAGTTGATAAATTTGTATATCCTGTCGACTTAATAGTTTTGGATACACAATCTGTCGAAGCATGTAATGCAATTCCTGTGATTTTGGATCGTCCATTTTTAGCGATTTCTTATATATGCTTTGATAAATTACAGAAACGGAATAATGAAGTTATCGTTTGGAAACATGACTTTGGAGCTAAATGTTTTTAATCTTTGTAAGCAACCACATGACAAAAAAGATGAAAATCTTATTGAAACTCTTGTGGAAGAAAACATTAAAGAAGCGAGTACTCGTGACAAATTGAATATTTGTTCAATTGGTACTCTTAAACAAAATAATGAAATTGATTTTGATTATTTTAATATGTACAACTCTTTTCTAGGATCAGAGAAAGAAGAGGATGCAAGAGATGAGAACATAGATGAACCACCCATATTGGAGTTAAAGCCCTTGCCAAAAGAATTTAAGTATACATTTCTAGGAGAAGAAGAAACATATCAGGTGGTAATTTCTTCTAAACTTTCAGGTGATCAAGAAGTTAAATTAGTCGATATGCTTAAAAGGAATAACAATGCTATTAGTTGGATACTAAAAGATATCAAAGGCTTTAATCCACTAATTTGCACTCACAGAATTCATTTAAAAGAAAATGCTAAGACATCCAACAACTACAAAGAAGACTAAACCCACATATGAAAGATGATGTGAAAACTGAAATTCTCAAACTACTTGATGTTGGAATTATCTACCCTATTTCTGATAGTAAATGGATAAGCCCAACACAAGTAGTTCCAAAAAAATCTGGCATTATAGTGATAAAAATGACAAGGGAGAATTGTTAACAAGTCGAGTCCCTTCTAGTTGGCTCATGTGTATTGATTATAGAAAATTGAATGATGCCATTAGAAAAGATCATTTTACTTTACCATTTTTGGATCAAATTTTAGAAAGAATAGCAGGTCATCCTACCACTGTTTTCTTGATGGATATTCAGTTATTATCAAATTCTCATTGCACTTAAAGATCAAGAAAAAACCACATTCACATGTTCTTTTGGTACATTTGCATTTAGAAGGATGTCATTTAGTTTATGTAATGCTCCAACAACATTTCAAAGATATATGTTAAGCAGAAGCGACATGGTTGAAAATTGTTTAGAGATTTTGATGGATGATTTGACAGTTTTTGGGAATATATTTGATAATTTTCTTGAAAATTCAGAAAAAAATTTTATAAAATGTGTGAAAAAATGTCTTATTTTAAATTAGAAAAAATGACATTACATGGTTACTTCTGGAATCGTTTTGGGACATGTTGTGTCATCGTATGGAATTGAATTTGATAAAGCAAAAATTGATTTCATCGACAATCTACCTTCACCAAAGACCATTAAAATTTTTTTCTCATTTTTAGGACATGCTGGATTTTGTAGGAGGTTTATAAAGGACTTTAGCTTAATCTCTAAACCCATTTATAACCTCTTAACAAAAGACATTACATTTGAGTGGATTAAAAAATGTCAAAATGCTTTTGATAAGTTAGACATTTAACATCAGCTACTATCAGGCTACCTCCTGATTGGTCTTTACCATTTGAAATAATGTGTGACGCAAGTGATTTTGCAGTCAGTGCAGTATTGGGTCAAAGAAAGAACGATAAGCCTTATTTAATATATTGTGAAAGTTGAGCTTTAAACAATGATCAAATGAATTATTCCACACCTGAAAAAAGAACTATTTGCTGTAATATTTGTATTAGATATATTTTGTTCTTATTTGATTGGATCAACGACAATTATGTTTTCTGATCATTCTGCTGTTAGATATCTATTGACCGAACAAGATGCGAAGTCATGTCTAATCCGATGGATTTTGTTACTCCGAGAATTCGACATTTCTATCAAAGATAAAAAAAAAAAAAAAAAAAAAAAAATCGAGAATGTTGTAGCGGATCACTTATCGAGACTAGTAACATGATCATCTTTTGAAATCACACCAATCAATGATAATTTTCCTAATGAAAAATTATTTTCTGTTGCTACTACACCTTGGTTTGCTAATATAGTCAATTTTCTTGTGACAGAAAAAATGCCACCGTAATAGAATTCCCAAGATAAAAGAAAATTTTTGAATAAGGTAAAAAACTTTTATTGGAATGATTCATATTTGTTCAAGTATTGTCCAGATCAATTTTTTCGGCGTTGCATACCCGAAAATGAGGTTTCCTTAATTTTCCCCCGGTTAAGTGGCGAATAACGGTACTACGTGGCTCTCATAGTCGGTTAAATAAATTTCCTACAATAGATGATACAAAATTAAAAAAAAACATTTCTTTCTTTTCAAAACAGATGAAATTCTTTCAAAAATTTGTAAATATTTTCCTTTTGTTTCTAAACATTAAATGAGAAAAATTTATGAGGGCAAGTGTTAAAGATTGAGAATGCTTATGAAAAAAAGAATTCCATAAGATATTCGTCTTGTAATTGAAGCCAAAGTCTGATTAAGAGGAGAATTTCCACGATCGTTACTCATTCGGTATATGTCTGGATTAGGANAAAAAAAAAAAAAAAAAAAAAAAAAAAAAAAAAAAAAAACAAAGGACAAAAAAGTTAGAGGTATGTCATAAGTGTGCAAGAAAGCATTGTGACAAATGATGTAGATCTTTGGGATTTGTTTCCAAAAAAAAAAGAGAAGATAAAATTGATTTCATTAAGAATGGGCTGAGTAAAGAGTCTTTAGATGACCTCTTATTGACTGTTGAGACGAATTCTAGTGGACATGTGCATATTGAAATTCTCCGTTTATGGAAATAATTCAAAGACGAGATTCATCGTAATAGTCTTGGGAATTTGACTAAAAAAGACCATGTTGGCCAATTTATAAGAAAATTGGATGGAAAGCATATCATCGACTCATAGAAAACGTTGAAGCCATTTCTGAACGTAAAACTAGAGGAAAATTGTGAGCCACAATCACATCATTGTATATATGCATGTGTGTGTCATTATTTTTTTAATATTTATTTTGTTTTCAGTAAGGAGCCATAATTTTGTCATGATAATATTTTATTACTCCTATAAAATATCTGATCTCTCTCCATTTTTACAGACCAAAAAGAAAAACATGGTTGTATCTTCTACACAAACATTGAAAAATATGTGTATTTTGTGGGTCTAGTTATGGAAAAAATGACGTGTATGTAGAAGCAACAAATAATCTTGAAAAATTATTAGCCAAGAAAAAAAATCACTTGGTAGATGGGGGAGGTAATATTGGGTTAATGAGATCTGTTTCAACAGCATCTCATCTTGTAGGAAGTCAAGTTTTGGGTGTTATTTCTATAGCTTTAGCTGAAGGTAATATCACTAGTATCATGATTGGGGAAGAATTGAGAGTTTCATCAATATATGACAGAATCACCAAAATGATTGAAAATTCTGATGCTTTTATTGCATTATCAGGTGGTTTCGGTAGTTTAGAAGAAATTTTTCATACTGTTAGGAGATATTACAAAGAAGACACTCAAAGAAAATGATCTCGAGCCTCCGAAACATAAAGTGAAAGTAACAAGACCAGAACCCCGTTTGGACTAAGTCTTAATAGGAGACAGTTAAGGTTATTTTTGCAGGCTTCGCGGCGATTGAGCAATACAAAACAAGTCTTTATGATAGACAAATGGAACTCTTAAAGGAGTGAACAAAAAAGGGATTGATCAAATTCTATTGAGTCTGACTCATAGTGATTATTTATCAAAGAATGACTCTAGTTATGAAATGATTGAACAACCGGGACCGAAAAATCATACAAGTTGTTCCCTCGCTTCGCAATGTATTTGTGAAAGACTCACTCAGCTTTTCAATATGCTCGATTCTATGTGTATATGTGAGTGATGGTGTGTGTGTGTGTGAGAAATGATACGAAAGTATTCTCACACACTGAGGGATATGTGCTTCTAATCTAAGCTGATAACACTTTTAAGTGTTCCATCAAATCTGGGCTGATTGCTTCTTGTAAGCTGATATACGTTGAGTTTGCCCTTCTTCTTCTCTTTATTTTCACACACTCTTCTATCTTCTGTTAGTTGATGGTCTTGATCTTGTATATATAGAGGCAATGTGATCGTTCACCAAGACTCATCAAATATTTTCGTTGCAGTTTGAATTCGTTCCTCGATATTTGTGTTTTGTCCTTCTTGACAGCTATTCTGGAACGTGTCGATTTTAAGCTCTGCTGCAACGTTCATTATTGTCCTTTAACCATACAGTTGCTTTTATACCATTGTGCACAGCTGGATTCCATTTAAATAAGCTTGTCGTGTTCTGCAATTGGTCGATTCCTAAATGATGCTCTGAACTGGTCAGTTGAACTTGTCTTGAATTGGTTTGGTGAAATCAGTTGGCTCGTCAGCTGGACTGATTTCACTGCTTGAGTTGAACTAGTCAGTTGGGCTCTTCATCATTTGAGCGCTTCATCAGCTGACCGGGCTTCTGAAAGTCTTCTGTTGAACTACCTATCAGCTGGACAGTCAGTTGAACTGGTTTAGTTTGGACAATCAGTTGGCGCTTTCAATTTGCGCCTCGATAGCTTCATTTAAGGCTCGGTATCTTTCTGCGCACTTAGGTAAATTCATTAGAAACAAAATAACAAGTTTTGTTAACATCAAAATTAAGATTGCGTACATTAAATGTTCCAACAAAAACATTTATTAATCTGTGAGGATATTGAGTTGAAACTCTTATTAGGAATTTCTAATGGATATGTATATTTAATTAACAGAAAATATTCTTTGGATTGATCACACACCTTAATTCAAAAATTATAATTATAGTAATTTTGATATAATTTTGACATTCATTATATTGATTTTAAACACCTGGATAGTTTTTATTACATTTTTGTTTAGATTAATCAATGTGTTTTGTTTTGTTATTAACGCTTAAATTGTTAGGGACACTAGCAATAAGCTGGTTGGAGGTGTGATTAATATAAAAAATGTATATTTGTGAAATGTTTTTTTATAATATTTTATATTTTAAAGTGTATTAAATATTTAAGTTTTATAATAACTTGTATAAAAAATATATGTGTTATATAATTGTATTATTTTTGTTATTTTTATAGGTTCGGAAAAACAATCACAACTTTGGATTGAAAATGAGAATGAGATGATACTTAATCTTGTATAAAGTTGATTTCAATGTCCACAATATTGATGAAAATGTTGAGATAAAATTCTTACCATAATTGAGGTCAAATTGAAGAACAAGTGAAAATGATACCAATGGAATTACAGTTTTACCAGGCTTGAGTATTTTGACCATATCTCTCAAAATACTTGGTAAAAAAATATAAAATTTTACAACAATTCAGAAAACTCAATTATGAACAACATTTTTTATGTGGAAGAATCAAATCCTTGGCAAGATTGTCAAAGATGAAGTGCAAAATGCAATAAAGACTTGGGTCATTCACGAAGAAAAAATTACACCAATTATATGTAGAAATAATATTTTATTTTCATTTGTCTCCCCAAATTGGCCTACAAATAGGAATGTATTGTGATGAAGGAAATCATCACTCATTTTATGACCAAAACTCCGAGTTCATAATTTTTCTCTATTTATTTCTTCACTTTAATAAAATTATCATGCTAAATATATATTCCAAGTTCTTCATTTTCATCATGAGTAGCTAATCTTCCAAAGTCGAAATGAAAAGATAACACTCTTGATATGATAATAAAATAATAATCTTTAATCATTATTTATTATTTATGTTATATTTAGTTTCTCTTATTTAAGCATTTGTATACCCTACTTATAAATGTGAGTTTTTGATTTATTGATGCTATATGTTACACTAAATTTTTGGTACCACTTAAATATTATTTTGGTATTACCAATAATTTAAAGTGGTTACTTTGATTTACTATATATGAATATTATCATAATATTTAATTCTTGGTACCATTTAAATGTTAGTTTGGTATTATCAATCATTTAAAGCGGTTACCTTGATTTGGTGTTTACAAATATATAGCTCAATAAATACTTGACAATATTTATAAGTTTTGGTGTATTTAATATATGAATATGAGAATAATATATAACAATAATATAAATAATGATTATTTAATATATTGGAACCATTTTATTAAGTGGATTCTAATTATGTTCATTTATTTCAACTTTATTTAATTACCAAGAGTGATCCTATTGTCTCGACTATTTAATTTAAACATATAAAAATCATAATCTAAAGTTAAAACAATTAAAAATAATAATAAAAACAAAAAGACATTATAGTTGACTTGTAATTACATTAGCTTCCCTGTTGATACGACATTCAGACTCACTGAATTATACTTGTGGACAACCTGCTATTGGGAGTGCAACAATCAAAATTGTGGCAAGTTATGTCTCTAGTTTAGGTAGGTTTCCTTGTATAGATGATTTGGACCGGATTTGGGGTGATCCAAATCAAATCATGGCAGATTTGTACCTATATCGAGATTTTTAGTGATTTCTTCCTTATCAATGCAGATTTTTTGTGTGTTCCAAGTTTATCAAGATCTTGTTAATCGATCTTCACTGGCCGGTTGATAGTGCTTGAGTAGGGCTTATAAAAAAGGTCAGACCAAGCCTGTTTTTCTTACACCAACATAGTCTATGCCCATCATGTGCTTCGATTATCGTGGAAAGGCTGCCTTGTGGCCAGGGCTCCTAATGAGGCTCAGATCAAACCGAGCTTATAAATTAGGGAGAATCAATAATACATCCCTTTTGGTCTAAAAGAAGTATGAAGTTTAGACCAAGTGTTTAAACTGATAAGGTCCAAGCCATAATTTTGTGTTTTTTCTACTTTGATTCAGACCATTGAATATGGATGGTCATGATCTCGATCCGATGATGAGCGACGACTGTCGTTAATTGAAAATCAAACGACTATGATATATTGATGTTTCGTTCCCTGAGGTAACAATGTCGTCAGTGTGATTTTGATCTTACGGTTGCCATGGTCGGGTCTAGCTTATAAACACCAATGTCCCCTCACTCATTTTCACTTTTATTCTTCCTCTGCTGTTACTCTACCAAATTTTCGAGAGCTTTCCTGACCATATCACTTCATGTACTTTCCCCGATCTACTTCTTCTTCCCACACACTTTGTAAGTTTCCTTTTTTATTTACTTACGTAGGTCTAGATTTCTCCCCCCAATGAGGCTTTTGTGCAGGAGATATCTAACTTTTTAGATGCCTCCCCATTTAGAAGATCTTCCCCTTCTCGAACTTAGAGAGGTCCTTCCCGAACCTAAAGAGGTTAGGAGGTTAAAAGACATGCCCAACTAAACGCCAATTAGGGTCAACTTAAGGCCAAGGGACACCCCTAGTATGAGGTTATAGCCTCTCGCTTAGAGCTCGATCAGGGGGAGAAATTCGTGAGCGATCAAGGATGCCTAGGAGATTTGACGTGTAAATAATCGAGCGATGGAATAGGGCCCATAATCCCGCCACATGTTACCATACCTTTTATACCAACTAGATAGATATGGGTCTTAGTGTAGTGACCCTCCATTTTGCATGCTTAAATGTTAAAGAATGATTGACAAGCCGTTAATTAAACAAATCAGAGTAAATAAACATCAACATGATTGGAACCATCGAAGTGAGTTCGGACCTTTCGAAGAATTCGGACCATCCGAAGTGAGATCGGACCATCCGAACTCAACCAACTAGCAAGAAAAATTGTGTTTCAAAAGTGCATCAACCGAGATCGGATATTCCGAACCCATGTGTCTAGTTAGGTGTCAAAACGAGTTTAACGCATCGCACCAGTAGCAGTTTGAACCATCTGAACTGGAGTTCGGACCGTCCGAACTCTGCCTATAAATAGGAAATCCATATTACATTTGAAGGTACGAATTTGATAGTTTTTCTCTTGTTTCCAGCCTATATTTTAGTGTTTTCTAGCCATATTATCGAGGGCAGACGAGTATCAAGGCGCTAATGAAGTCGCAACGAATTTAAGCATGAGATGCGAGGTTTTTTGACGTCGGTTGGTTGGAAGAAAGACGGATGTATGAATCCTTAGTAGATTTTTGGCTAAGATATAAGCATTATAAAAGTCCAGGAGTTTAGAAGATAATAATATTGTGTTTGCGGTTTTATCCTCTAGGCTTGGACTATAGATCCCTGGTTTTTCCTTGACCTTTGCAAGTAAAGGTACGTAAGTAATATCTGAAATCTCCTGACTGAGTATACATTTCTATGTTATGCATTTTACTTAGCATGTTATTCTGTTGCATATCTTATGTAATAATTATTATGCTGCATGCATATGACATGGAGCCTATCATATCATTGAGATATCATTGTTGGTGAATTTCGCTCAGTTCTACGTTTCATTTGATGATCGGGCACTGGGAGCCGCTGTCGTTGACTACGGTGGTTAGGTATATATGTTGTCCAAGATCTAACTTGGTGTGGGATCCACGCACTGGCGCAACGCCACAAAGTTCTACACACAATGACACTAATAAACTGAGCATGTTGATTTTGTCTTGATCCCTTGTGTCCAATACAATTTGTATACATGCATCATATATAATGGTATTCTCAAACTTGCGTACAAGAAAATTTATCATTCACGTCCTCGATTTTTGAACTAGAAGGGTCTCTTCATGAGCTGTAATTAAACAGTATAAAATGTGCTAAGATTATACGGAGAAATGGGCTTGTGCCCGAGCATGGATCATGACCGAACCGTGACTAAACCAATGTAGAATATGTAAATATTTCACAAGTAATGTAATCTTTCTCGAGAAGGGATTGTTCCTGATCCATAAATAAACCTATGTAGAATATGTTAAGATTTTATAAGTAATGGATTTTTACTCGAGCAGAGTCTCAGCCCGAGCTATAAACCATCAAAAATGAAATACCCCAGAATTTTTATCAAGTTTCGAACCAAAAGTATTCATCGACTGTCGAGTTGATCATGATTATGTATTTTCCAATAAAAATTGGTCTTGTAGCATGTCGAGCTAGTCAGATTTTTACATTTTTCAAAGAAGTTTTGACCATTCCCAAGTCTCGGGACATATTCCCTGTCCCAAGGCTCCGTACCTTGGTTATTAATAAGCTCAGGGCTCCGTACCCTGGCTCGGGGCACCACACCTCGACCATTCCCAAGTCCTGGGACATGTTCCTCAGTCCAAGGCTCCGTACCTTTGTTATTAATAAGCTCAGAGCTCCGTACTCTGGCTCGGGGCACCACACCTCAATTATTCCCAAGTCCCGGGACGTACTCCCCGGCCCAGGGCTCCGCACTCTGGTTATGGATAAAATACAGGGCTCCATATCTTGACTTAGGGGTTATACACCTCGATCATTTATTAAATACAAGGATTTTTATTCAATTCATGGCTCAACATCCCGACTACTTATTTGAAGTTACCGGTTATTTTCCAACACTCAGAAAAATTCAGAGATTCGGCATTCAAAAGCAGGTTTATGAACAAGAAGAATCTAATTATTTCTAAGGCCGGGTATATTGCAAGTATTCTCAGTTTATAAAACACAAGACAGTGAAAGGGAAAGATTATTCCATCGAAGCATATTTTATCGATAAAAAGCCTGGGAGACATGAGGCCCCGGCATCTTATACTTAAGTCCGGGAGATATGAAGCCCCGGCACTCTATTTTACAGCCTGGGAGACATGAGGCTCCAACACCTTCCAGTAAGTCCAGGGAGGCATGAGGCTCCGGTACATTTATCTAAGCAAAAATTAATTATCTTTCCGGTGGAGTCCAAGCATTACTGATCGGGACATCGAGTATGACTCTAGCTCGACTATTTAAGGAGGGAGTGATGATACCCTGGAAAGGGCTAGGGTCATTCTTGGACTCGAGAAAACAAGTCAAAATCCAATTGGCTGTAAAGAGTAGAGCATGAGTAAAATTTAGATAGGGTACTCTAGCTCGATCAGGGTACTTTCGCCCGATCAGGGTGCTCCAGCCCGACCAGGGTACTTTCGTACGGACAGGGTTCAGGTCACCGGACTAGTATGGGTTACCATGCATCATTAGCATGATAATCAGTGCCCATGACAAGACCCGAACAGTATGGGTCGCCATGCCTATTAACTGATGACATGACATATGCAGTTGTCAGATGACAGGGCATGGGCAGTTGTCAGAGTACATGGTATGGGCAGTTGTCAGATGACAGGGCATGGGCAGCTGTCTAATCAGGAATAGTGTCCATACACTATAATCGATGTCATATTCTCCCCTATAAATACAAGGTTTGCTCATTTAAACGGACATGACAATCTACTGCATTCAATAAAATCTCTCTATACTTGGTGAAACTTGTACTGACTTTACCGTCGGAGTGGCTACGCCGAAAACCCTTCCGGCGCCCCCCTGACATTATCTTGTCGAGTGTGTGCAGATTGTCTGACCCGGGCGTCCAGGCCAGAGCACCCGGACAGACCAGGCCAGAGCACCCGGGCAGACCAGGCCAGACCACCCGGACAGACCATGCCAGAGCACCCGGACATACCAGGCCAGACCATCCGCGAGACCATGCCAGAACACCTGGACAGACCAGGCCATACCACCCGGGAGACCAGGCCATAACACTCGGGCAGACCAGGCCAGATCATCATGAAGATCAAGTCAGGTCATACTCATCCCATCATGTCAAAATATTTACAGGAATATGACACTTCTCTGCTCGGGTAGATTGCCCACCCCAGCTCATCCAATCTACTCGGGCAACATCATATATGTTTTTGATAAAAACAATCGAATCAAATTAACAGGTGATGTAAAATTCAGCTTATTATCCATTTACCAATATTAGTTGAGTCAAATTGATCAAGAGCGATGTTTGATAGCGAGAACAGAGTGATGAAATCTGTGGAACAGAGTGATGTTTGATAGCGAGAAGCCACATGTTCAAAAAATAGTGAAGAAGATCAAGATTCAGACTTACTGTTGTATTACGAACGCTACCGAACTATTGTTATATTGATGTAATTGTTGGTACCTTGTTAGTTTTATTTGTAATCTACTATCTCCTGAAGATGTCTAGTATATTTGTACAATAACTCTTTTTACCTATTTAATAAATGGTTACTTCATTAACATAATAATAATAATAATAATTGATTAAGTCAGCTGGTTTGATGTAACCAAACTTAGGCAAATCCTCGATAACAACATACCAAAGGGATCAGGATGCTCCGTAGAAGCTAACATTCCATTAGTATACACAATCATATAATATCAAGTATGCACAAGTAACATCCTTTCTATCCGAAATTTCGAGCTTAGGATTAAAGCATTTCAGGCTTATTGTTCACTATGGTAGCTAGAGATCAAAGCTGTGGCTATTGAAATGGAAAATGGCATCATTTCCTCTCCTCTTGAGATTTTGTGTCCTGCACTCTTTGGCAACACTGGTCTGAAGTGATGGAGGGCCACATACGATGACGCCTATATCAACGTTCCCCCAACGATCAGACATCGATTCAAAAACATCTGCATAGCAAAACCAAAAAAAACAAATTTAGTAGAGGTTGAAATCTTTCTTTCTTCTTCATCAATAAATGAATATTGAATGCTAAATGAATGTACCTCTGAAGTCTGGTCTCTGACCATACCGGATGGCGGTAGAGTATTGTTCTTGAACAGATTTCTTGTTAAGTTTCGGTTTGGTTTGTTGTAAATTACCATTTTCACTGGTGTCCACGTATTCGTTGATACCTGTTTTTCTCTCCCAGATATGCCATAAACAAATCACAAGACCACCAAAAATTAGCGTACTGACCACCATGCACGCTAGAAAGAGAAGCCCTTTATACCACCAGTAGGAAACATTGTAAGGATTAATGTACAAAATATCTAACAAGGTCACGGTTATAATGAAACCGATTGTAGATGCCACAACATATGTCCCTGACCATATTATGTTTCCAGTGCCAACTAGAACAGATATTCCACGATGCTTGGAGGCCGTGAAAGTGGAAGAGTTGACAGGTTCTATAATCTTACTACCCTCTTCCTGCAATGGATAGATTGTTTTCAAGATTGAATGAGTCGAAGTTTCAGGTTTGAAAATATGTAAGTTATGAACTTGAGGATAGCTGTCGTTACCAATGAAGGTTCTGATTCTCGCGTAACATAGGTTAGAATCTCAAGATTCAGCGAATCGGAGAAATCTGGACAGATGGACTCCATGTCAACGGTCTGAAGAAGGGGGAGCTCGTTTGATGTTTTCACTGCCCAAATTATCACTATATTCTTGGGCAGACACGGTGTTCCCTCGTTGATACGGTGAAGAACATCGCTCAAGATTGCCAAAAAAGGCGAAATTCCTATACCGCCTGCTACTAATACGAGGTTCTCATACCTAAGAGCAAAATGCAAGGCAAATCAATCAAAAGAAACTCTATTATTCTTTGTGATTCGGAAATGATAAGTTAGAGTGCATACGTCAAGTGGTGTGATGATTCATGACCATAAGGCCCCTCTACAGAAACCGTTAGTCTAGAACTTGATTGTAACAGTGGCTCTATTTCAGATTCTTTTTCATCATCAGTTGGAATTCGTCCCTCAAGTTTCGCAGTCCAATCCCCTAAAACCTTTATCAATATTGCAAGATGATTTTTTCCATCACGAGGACTAGAGGATACACTGAAAGGATGCCACTGGAGCCAAGATAACTCTCGAACTTGTAGAAAAATCCAGCTAAGAGCATTGTAGTGTAGATCTGCACTTGTGCATATTAAAAGGGTATAAACAATTACATATTGTTCCCATGAAGCATATTTAATGAGATAGCACTTTAATAGATACTCATATTACTTGCTGGTTTGGAAAGCACAAGTTCCAGAGTTCCACAAGGGAAGGACCTAGCCGATAGCACGTCAACTGTCCTTCGAGACTGAAAGAATCTAAGAAACCGATCGAGCATGAAGAGGAATATGGCACCGGCAGCAAAAGAGAAAATGAAATCTCCCACGTGCAGCGCCAAGAAGACAACGAAGACCACGTATAATTGGTGGGTGTAGAAGAACAACTCAAAATTTATCCGCCTCACTCCAGGTAGTGATGTTATCCACATACACAGACCAGCTAAAAGGCTTATCACTCCCGCAAGATTGGCTACACCAACATTTTTCCACTCCAAAAGCTGTATGGAACAGGAAGGATCAAAATTGATACTCCTATAATGCCTAAAAGAATGGTTAAAGCGCACAAGACACTGTGTACTTTGCTAGAAATAAATATAGAAAATTCTCACTTATCAGTTTCACATTGCAATGAATTCTAGACTACAGAAAGCTATGACTTGACTATACAATTTTCTTTTTTATTTGATTTTTGACTAATCATGTACTTGCATCCGAGACATATCCACCTTAATAATGAGCATTTAGAAGTAATGCCCTCCCAATTTTTAGAAATGTTCCAGAATGGAGCGTCACAAAATCAACAGATTCGGAAAACAAACACAACTCAAGATGCCATGCTGAAACATAACAAATGTATATGTATCAAAATGGGAGATAAAATAGCACGAAGACTCACTTTATGGATGAGGTGGCCTTCGATGGACCATCCGATCATATAGAATATGCCATGGAGAGTAAACAGGAACATCGTAAGATGTCCTAGCCAAACATGATATCTTGTTGCATGCTCAAATGGGATATCTACGAGTCTAAGAAGTATCGATCCCCTTGCAACGGGGAGGAACAAAAAGATCAAGCTAAACAATCCAATCAACCCTAAGCGGAGGCCAGTATGTTTCAGCATCCAGGCACTGAAATAACGTTAAGTTAAAATGGGTACACATGGCAAAAAGAACATATCTTCGACTTCTTGTACATACAGAGTATTACCATTTATCTACAGAAAGTTTCATTCAGTAGAAGTAGAATTTCCTGTATGAGATTGTCATATTTTTAGTCTTATGTAACAATCAATTTTAGTTCAATGCAAAAATGTTATATACATATACATATATATTCTAAAGTAGTACTTTCCCAGTTTAGAATCGATATTTCAGAAGAGTGATTAAAGAGAAAAACAATATACTTATATAGATGCTACATTGATGCTACATTTTACATGTGAGATAAAATATGATCATATCCTGAAACAGATTATATTGAAGTTTGGCAAAAGATCGCAATATAGCACAACTAAGGTTATGTTGGATTGATGGATTTCAAATTCATAGGTTTCAAATATATTCAATTGTATTTTTATTGTGCAGAGAATTAAGATCATAAACTTCTAATTTGTCCCTTACATGTTCATACAATATTTCATGTTAATTATGATGAATTTCAAGTTCTCTTCAATAGTTTCATTTGAAATTAATTCTATTTTATATTATTAATGTATAAATAAGTAAGATGTTAATTTAAAATTCGATTTATTGTTTAGTTGTAAACAATAAAATTATAATCGAATTTCATCACTTCAAATGCACCTAAAAGCAACATTTTATGGAGAACTCGAAAAACAAAGTTTCGTTTCTCATACGGAAAGGATCGGAAAATGACACCGAGCTAGGGAGAGTGAAGTTGAATGTTTACCACTTTTCTTTGGAAGGCAAATCCAACAAGGCTAAAAGATTGAGGTTGTTGGATGTTTCTTTACAAAATGCCCAGATGACATATGTAATAAAGATAACAATTCCGATACTCTCCGCTGCCGAAACAACCCCAAATGGTCCTTGGACGAAAAGAGGGAATGTCTTCAAGCGGAAGCCTGGGTATCTTGAAGCTTTTTTCCTATTGAACAAACTCAATCAGATTGTATAGGAAAGACACTAATTTCTATAGAACTTCATCAGTGACAACTGTATCCACAAATTAACGATCTTTTTAGCCAATTCCTCACTTGCATGAAGGTAAAAAAACTGAGTTCCATTCGCATCAAGGATAAGCGTTTTCGTTTAAAGCTACGTACCCATGGCTTTGCTCTTCCCCGGAGATGCTAAGATATGCAAAGGCAAGAAACGCCATCAAAAGAATAGGAGCACTAAACAGCATGAATATGCTTCCTGCACGTTATAGCATATAATTCTAAGATATCCAAACTCTACAATTAATGACCACAAAAAAAAATGACAAAAAAATTAGTCAAGTTTAGAACAAGCAGGCAACCTGTGACACCAAATAGAGTTCCATCTGTAGCCAGAATCCATTTTTCAAGCAAACCACTCACGAAATCAGATGGAAACATAAAAACGAAAGCAGCCCATGTGATAAAGATCACCCACATTACCACTCTTAGGCTCCACTTCACTGATGAAATGAAAAATGGCGTTTTCTTGGAAACATTAACGAGACCTTCTTTCTGGAGCAGAAGAGTTTCATTGGCCGGGTGTTCATCCATTTTGGCTAAAGCAATAAAGTGAACCAGTTAATACTGCTTCTGTGAGTTGTAGGCTTAAATAGATTTTTGAACAATGACAAGACATATGTATATGTATGTGTGTGTATATCTATTATATATATAAATATGTGATTTTATATGTGAATTTTCATTTTTCCCCTTATTAATTGTTTGCTTTACATTAATTGTTTACTTTAAATGTGTCTTTTCATTCTCTTTATTCATATTTTAAATATGTGTGTTTATTAATATTTAATTTTTTATGTCTATCATCATTATAATATGTTATTTTTATCCAATGATATCTTTTCATTATGTAAATTAGTATTTGGTTTTTTATGTCTACCAACATTATAATATATTATTTTTAATCCAATGATTTATATTTTTTATTTATCTTTTCATTATATAAATTAAATTAATTAAAGTTTAGAAATAACTCATTATAGAATTGTGAATTTTCTTTGGTGTCTTATTAATTTTTTTTCATGTCCTCATGTGACAGTTTGCTAGAATTTATGTGTTTAAATTAAAGTTTTTTGCAACAAAAATTTTTTTGCGGTTTATATTTATAAATTATTTAAATAAAACACGGTAAAATATCGTTGTGATTTGAGCTGTCAATTTGGGTTGGGTATGTCGGATTGGCCTGCACCGCCAAACAATTTAAGTGAGTTGGGTTGAAATTTTGTCGACTCATTTAAAGGTGAGCCTAAATGAGCTCGCACGAGTTTATATTAAATATCTATATATTTAATATTATCGATTTTCAATCATAAATTCTTGATATGAAATGGAAAATATCAGTTTGATTTCATAATTGTGATGTTACTATCTTGTCCAAAAGTTGTGGGTTGCTGAGACATTTTGGCGGTCACTCAAAATTAAGTGTCAAAGTTGACATTTGAGTTGTATTTTTGGATTCCTGACAATATGTTCGTCAACATATTATTTTTAAATTAGTTTTATCATTATCGTGAGGGATAAATATGTTTATTACAATATATAAATATTATCATCTCTTTAAATTAATAATCACTTTCATGTTTGACATATTATGGGTGTTGGGAAAATGAGGAATAATAAATTCAAACAAACGAATACACAAAAGTATAGGGTGAAACCAGAATTATATGGTAGCGGAAATTAATATATAAATTTTTAATGAATTTATCGATGTTAAGATGTATAACAAATCTTATATCATAATATATAAAATTTCAACCTTATAAATGAAATAAATCAAACATATATGAAATATACAAAATTTTATTACATATACAATCAAGTAATTTATTATAATTATATTTTATTCTACAAGAATTCTTGTCAAACTCAGTGATTGTGGATTTAATATCTATTAAATCAGCAAACTAAAGAGTCTGTCAATTGAACTAATTGAGTAATCACATATTCTTGAATTTCCTAATTAATTTTTTATCTTGATAATTTGTTTCATTTAATATTTTAAATTATAAGACACTGTTATTATAACTAAAGACACATTTTTTTTTAAATTTTCATAAGGACTCAATCACTAACTCATATGGAAAAAAATTTATCGACATACTATATTGAAAGCATTCTAATTAATTCATCGCATTTGCTGAAAATTTTCTAATTAATTAAAAAAAATTCATTTACAATAATCATATTTAATCTTTTTGGGCTAACACAATTTATTTTATAAGATATTCATCTCAATTTTTTTTGTATATTAATATTTAAATCTGAATTATGATGTATATTGTTTTTCTAAAATTTTTTAAATAATGATTTAATACATTTATTCGACACTTCAATATTAACATTTTAAAATATATTAATTTTATATTGTATGCATGCAACACTTCTAATCATGATTATAAATTTCAATAAAAATTCTAAAAATGAATTAGGTAGAACATAAAAAAGTACACAATTAATCAAAAGAGAGAAAATAAAAACTAAATAATTGTCTATTACATATATACTACTAATAACGACTTCTAATGATTGAAGTCGGTGAGAGTGGAGGCCACTATGTACTAAAAAAATAAATATTTAATGCTTGAATGAGTCACACTACAACGTTAGTGAAGTAAGAACGAAGGACAAAGTGGGTTAATAAAAATATTATAATGTGCTAAGTTGAATGAGACTCATATATATAAGTATCTCACTTGGTCTCACCTTATGTTTTGTCACTGTACAAAGCGAAAATTTATGCAATGTAGTGTTCTACATTTTCTTAATTTTTCTCTTGATTTCAAATCTAATTTCATCATCTATTGGTCTTTAAAGATATATTAAAACTTTTTCTAAATATCTAAATCTAAATGTGATCAGTTAACCAAATAGTTATTATACTTTGTATACAATAAAAAATAGATTATTATATTTGAAGATAGAAAAAGTAATGTATTGAGAAGAATAAAAAAAGAATGTTAGAATTAATACTATAATTATCTAATGTCAATATTAAATTTAACTTCATGCATTCGAAAATGTGTTTATTGAGGTAAAAACTATGATGATAAACTAAAAATAATAATTTATTTATCATTGTAACGTAATAATAATGTGATCGTTATCAGAATCAGAAAATGATGTACTTTGACTTTTTTATTAAATTGTATAGACACTTCTTTCTATATTTTTAGTGGATAAACTTGTTAAATCTATTAAAATTAAATAGTAAAATTTAATGATGAATATGAATGTATTAATTCAACTTTCAATTGGTGCAATTATTAGGAGATAGATTGTTTAGTACAATAGTTGTCTATGATAGGTAGGCGCTTAAGCTGTTGTATGATTTAAAGATTTGACTTGCATAGTTACCATAAGTTATAGCTTTTTGTAAAGCGACAAACGCTCAATCCTATATTATTCGACTGTAAAGATAGAAGAAACATGTTACATCAACTTTTAGTTTTGAATTGATCCCTTACATGTTACTCGATTTTTAAATTTAGAAGCATTCTACAGTTTTCAAATATTATTATATATTGAATTATAATTTATCCCTTTCAAATTAGGTAAATATACAATAAAACTCATGTAAATATTATTAACAAAAACATTTAAATGAAATATTGGATTTGTCGATACTCAAAATAAGAAATAAACAAATTTTGATCCTTGAGTGAGAAATAAGATATTTAAATAAAGTTATAATTGCCACAATGAAATAGTACACCTACATCCATTTATCACTGTATTTTGCAACTAAAATGTCAAAAAAGTTTCCACATATTATTTTTATATCATATTTAAAATAATTATGAATCATAATTTTTATTATTTTGAGTTGGCATTTGTTATGAAAAATCATTGTGAATAAATTGAATTTGAAAATTCTTATATCTATGTATATCACATATTAATATATCAACATAAGTCCATGTAATAAAAAACTACAAAATGAACTTATTCATCTTCAATGTACACAAATTATATAGTAAATATATATGGTAATTAAGACAACGGAGTAGAATATATGTTCACATATAAAAAAATATATAGACAAGAAAAACAACAAATAAAAATATTTTTCTAGATATAAATATTTTTTTATAACTTTTTACAGTGAGTTGGAGAAGATAAAAGAGAAAAAAATATTAACTCTTTTGGGTTACACAAAAAAATAGAAATGGAAGAAGTGTTTGTCATACAATGAATTCAGTTTCCAAATTAAATATATAATAAAAAGTTATATTTACCGTTCAAAATTTATAAA
Organism: Primulina huaijiensis; assembly: GCF_012295235.1. Classification (NCBI taxonomy): domain Eukaryota; kingdom Viridiplantae; phylum Streptophyta; class Magnoliopsida; order Lamiales; family Gesneriaceae; genus Primulina; species Primulina huaijiensis. Next base: position 17,832,488 of record NC_133314.1, on the reverse strand, counting down.
CGCAATGAATTTTTCTCCAGATAAGGGTACACAAATGTTCCCGTTAAAATATTTAAACAATTAAAAAAATTAAATATATTATTTTCTGGAGGTAATACCAATATGACATTAGTAATTTGATTGTGCTAATTATACTTATGAGTTAATATGAAATATTAAAATAAGTGTCATAAGAGTCCGTAAAAAGATGATTTATTGTCAAAAATATTATTATTATAAATTGCAAATAAATGATAACATTTAATCAATATTTTTTAAATCAATCCATCATTACTTTTTATGTGATAATAGATTGTTATAATAATTAGAGGTGTGCATTCAGTCGGTTCTGTTACTGACCAAACCGAATTAGTCATAACCGGATCGAACTGAAATATTTAGCAATAACCGAACCGACCGAATTAATTTTCATAACCGATAAAAACCGAACCGAATTAAAATCGGTTAATTCGGTTGGTAGTTTTTTAAAAAAATTTGTGATTTAACTTTAATTATATATGTGATTTTTTTGAACACTACAGTCTACACAAATGCATAAAAACATAAATTCACATACATAAAAAAATTTTCTTTAGAATTAGGGCTGATTTTAAAATTAAAAATAAAAATATTAAAATTGATAAATAATAAAAACTTATTAAATAATAGTATTTATTATATCGGTTAATTCGGTTAGCCGATTTTAAAATTTTGAAAACCGTAACCGAACCGAATTAACCGAATTTTTTTAATTTGAAAACCGAATTTCTGAAATAACCGAACCGAATTTTCGAATTGAGTCGGTTCGGTCGGTTAATTCGGTTTAACCAAAATTTTGCTTACCTCTAATAATAATGTGTAGTTTATATGTTATCAAGTATAAGTGTCTACTAAAATAAAGGTGACTAGGAAAGTAAAAGCATCCAATAGAAGAGTAGGTCTCTTGTGAGACTGTCTCACGTATTTTTATTTGTGAGACGGGTTAACCCTACCGATATTCACAATAAAAAGTAATACTCTTAGCATAAAAATTAATATTTTTTCATGAATGACCCAAATAAGATATCTGTCTCACAAAATGCGACCCATGAAACCGTCTCACACAAGTTTTTGCCTCAGTAGAAATTGTTGTCAATTTACATGATAAATAAAAAAATTGCATATCATTGATTGTCAAAAAAGATTGTAATAATTGAATATTATAATAAAATATATGTATTATTGACAGAATATTACAAATAACAAAAGAAAACAATATGATAAAAGATATGAGAAAAATTTTAATAGTCAAAATCTTTTTTTAAAATTTTAAAAATATGTTCCAAATTAGTTACATATGCTAATTAACACGAATTGTCAAAATTTACAATACTATTATCATTATATTTTGTTGAGTTAATTAATTTTATTTCAAATTCTAATTATTTCAGCATATGTTTCTCACGTGCAACGCATGTGCATTATTTCTAGTATATAATATATATATATATATATACACACACACACAGAGAGGTAAAGAAATTGCAGTTTGGTCTTTTATATTTGTCGAATCTAAATTTCAGTCCGTTATCTTTGTTTTTGGACAAATTTTAGTTTTTTTATTACATTTGATGCTGATTTAACTTGTCCTAGTAAACATTCTCATATGATGAATGATTAAGTGGAGTGTATTCAATTCAGAGTTTTGAAGACTTTTAATGATTTTTTCAAATGATAGATTTTCATGGATTTGATAGATTTTTATTGATTTTTACAGAATCTCACATATTTATAAAACAGATTTATGTGGATTTATTTAGACTTTTTTGCAAGATTTGTATAGACTTTTGTGAAATTTTTTTTTTTTAGAATTTTATAAATTTTGTACTTAATTATAACATATTCTTTTTTATTAATTTCTTTGAACCTATAATTAATTGACATACATAACATATTCAGTTTGAAATAGTTTTTCAATATTTATATTAATAAATAAATTTACTTATTTAAAAGTTAAATCATTTAATCTTTACATGTGTATATATGTGGGTTTGTATGCATGTTTGTAAATTTTTTAAAATACATCAATTGATCTGTAATCTTGTTTTTGAATTGATAATATACATGTGAAATGAATATTATTTAGCATTGTGTGGATATAATTTTATATAAAAAATCATAGCTTACATATTAATTGAAAATGATAAAAAGAATTTAAAAAATCATGGTTGTTGCGAGGCTACTCAATTAAGAATTAAGCGATATTTTTTTTGGATCATATTTTATTATTATTGAATATTACATTAATTTGTATAAATCATAAATTAAAAATCNTACTTCGAAAATTTGAGCGAGTGATAGAGATAGATGAGAGTAGAGAAGATAAGAAGAGATGTGATGTGAAGCAACAGAGAGATAAATAAATAGCTTGTGTATGAGTTAGAAGTTTTAAAAATCCATCCAAATCTTTGAGTTGAACTAAATACAAATTTTGACAATTTATAGTTGTACCTTACACTTTTAAAATCTACAAATGTCGTTAAAAGTCAATAAATCTCCTACATTGAATACACCTCCTTAAAATTGCTAAACAAATTATCATAATTGTCCAAAAAATTAAAGATTCGAGAATATTATTCGATTTTTACGTTATGGTGTACCAGAATAGCTAAATATAGACAAAAAAAAGGAAAAATCCAATTTTCCCGTATAAGTGGTAGGGTAAATAAAAGCAACCAGCATTATTTATAAGGTACTATCAGGAAACGCAGAAGCTTCAAGAAAATGAAGCGACGTGAACATTTTGGGACCATCTATATTGCTTTCACTAATCAAGCGTAGCAGCATGTTTATGAATTAAATATTTCATAATTTATATCCTTCGAATATTTCACACCGTATATATATTTAAAAAAAAATATAGGTCATTATCCCAATATTTCAATCGCATCAATTATAAAACCTCAAATTAATTATTACTTTCTTGAAAAATATCAGTTTTACGCCCCAAAGTTTTGAATGAAAATTATATATGTTGAATAAAAAAAAATATTATATCAACTTTAAAAAATTTACTGATTGCATAATTCTTTTTTATGCACATAATTTTCCATATTTTCCTCAAATTAAATATCATAGATTGGATAAAAAAAAATTATTTATATGCTAACTTATAATACTAAAAATATAATAATATTTTATACATACACATTGTGTGCGCACGGATACTAGTATATATTAAGAAAAAGCAGACTAAACGATCATATTTAGGCCTACAACGATGTGTGATAAAAAAAAATAAAAATAAATTGCCATATAGCAATGTATGCGTCGGAGTGTCTACGCCGAGAACTCTCCCGACACCCACTTAACGAGTGTTCGTGACTCTGGTGACGTCCTGCAAATTAACTGTATATTGCATACGTGGATCCGTGTACCAGCCATGAATAAAAGCTACTAGTATAATTTTTGGCGACCTATATATATTACTTGACAGTTTTTACACATTTTATTTTATTCTTTTGGATCCGTGTACCAGCCATTTTTCTTGCAATTTCTCCAGTATTATTTGTTCATCTCCTCCGAAAATTTCAGAAAACAAAATCTCCAATTTTTTAAGATTTCAAGGAAGAAGTTTAAGGTGCAACCGAGAACAAAATTCTCAGGTCCCCTTCAGCAGCAACATCATTTTCGTAGGGTTCTTCAGCAGCCATCTCGAATTTCTTCAAAGTTTGCAAGAAAACTCCCTTCCCGTCCCTCCGGTGCTCGTTCTACGCGAAGATATCAAAGTTTTCGTGCGTTTATTAGGTTTTCCTTGTACCAATTTATGCATCACATTTTTACATCACGAATGACACCATAGAAAATATTAACTTCAAACTATATTTTTTGACATAATCAAATAGCCAAATCAATGAAAAGACCAACAATTGTTGATAGCTCGAAGTTCCAGTATTGAACAAGTCATGTTTAACACATTTTCAATGAAAATACCGACAATTATTGAATTTATGGTGATAGATCGAAATTTCAGTATTTTCTTACACATTTGGAGTATTCAGATAGCCAAATCAAGCATCTGAAACTCCAAAATAGGTACTTTGTAAGTTAAAATAAATATTTAATTTTATTTCATGATGAGTGACGACATATGTTTTTTTTAAAAAAATAAAATGACATGAATAAGTCATCCTAATGCATTTTTTATGAAAAGACCAACAATGATAGAATTTATGGTGATTGCTCAAAAATATGGTCGACAATTTGTTGTCGACCAATATTTTCGTGTACATGTTTATATATTCCTAACTGTACTAATTTTTTTTTGTCACAGGTTTATTTGCCGAGGAAACTAGGCAGAGATGCAATTTTTCGATGCAAATTAACAATCAATCGAGATATAAAGAGGTTTCTGAGAAGATTCATCGCCATTTGAACACGATAGCAGTCACCTCCTATAAATAAGAGAAGCTTTCATTCAGAATTTACACCTCAAATTTTCGATTTTTGCTCTCCAATTTTCGAAATTCCTCTCCAAAATTCTGCACGAGTCATCAAAATTCTGTCCAAGTTCAGAAATTTGTTTCTCTCGCTCGGGTATTCGGAATCCGATCTCCACCGTTACATCCTGCATAATCTGCATCTGAATATCCAACAAAATTGAAATATGAGTCTTTAGAATACCACAGCCCAACATTTTGTGTGCCCTTAAGATATTTTAAAATCCTTTTGGCGGCTGAGAAATGTGATTGCTTAGGATTTGCTTGAAATCGAGCACACATGCATACAACAAATACAATATCAGGACGACTAGCAGTTAGGTACAATAATGAACCTATTATACCTCTGTATAATGTCGCCTCAACTGATATTCCCCCTTGATCATTGTCAAGTTTGACTGATGAACTCATGGGAGTGTTTGCTGCTGAGCATGATTTCATGCCAAATTTCTTAAGCAGTTCCTTCGTATATTTGGTCTGACTGATAAAGATACCAGTTTCCAGTTGCTTCACTTGCAGCCCAAGGAAAAATGTCATTTCACTCATCATGCTCATTTCTATTAAAAACATATAATCCATAAAATAATAAAATTACTTACTAATAGTATATGTGAGACCGTCTTATACAAGTTTTTGCCTTTCAATAAGTAACACGCTGCACACGAAAATCGATTCTACAAAGTCGGAGAGTATCAGCCCACGTCACCATGTGAGACACGAATACAAACGGCATATATACTCCAACTTTTTGTGGCATTCATGTACCGAAACATCGTTTCTCAATGGGTCAATTTGCTCTTTTTTTTAATTCCGGACAACCTCATATTTATGTCTTGTGTCACGTAAATATTCCAGTTTATTTTTTTTTTTTTACTCTCTGAGTACATAACCACAAATTTCGTAACGTCTCCATCAAAAATTTCAGCCGCATTTAATAAATGAATGATTATTTTTATTTTCATTTTTATTTTTATTTTTATTTTTATTTTTATTTTCATTTTTATTTTTATTTTTATTTTTTTTGTGGTAGATATTTGCAACATCTAGCTTAACAGAATGTCACTCATTTCTTAGCCAAACTCACTTCACATGTTTGCGATGTTTTTGTATCTTTCTACCAAAAAAATATGGTTTTTTTTCCCCGAAAGAAACATCCAATTGTCAATTTTAAAGAAATAATTTTACTACCCATTACCAAGAATCTCACTCGTATTATTTTAAAAATATATATTTATTGAGTGGAAAAGAAGTTAGCTTTTTTCCCAACTCGGATGTTCCCAATCTAAATCTCCTAATATTGTAATGAAGAATTTGAGATATAAATGAGAATAATCGTAATTATTATGAAAAATGTTTAACTAGATATCAAATAGATTTGAAATTAACTTTAATTTTTTCCTTCCAAACAAACAGGGCCGTACCCGACTTTTCTTCACCTTAGAGGAAATTGAAAAAATGGACCCACTTAAATGATAAAGTACGATATTTATTTTATTATTAAAGAGATTTTTTTTAAAAAAAATGAAAATAAAATAAGAAAATTTAAATATTATAAATTGTGTCATTTGCCGGAAAAAAAAATTCATCTAAATTTATTTTGCAAAAGTTTTTATTTGAGAGGAGATTAAAAAAAAAAAACTAATGCATCATACTTTATTTTTTCAATACTTGAAGTGACAATTTCATAAAGAATTTTTCACGAAATATTTCTCAAATAAATAATAGATAAATTTATTAATGTCGTTAAATCAAAATTATAAATAATCTGCAAGCTGCATCTCTTATCATGGTATTGAATTAACTTTCTAGAAATATTTTACATGATCTTCGAATATTTTAAATCAAGATTCACCAATAAAAATCAAATAAAAAATTATTATGAATGAAAAGTGAAGATAAAAAATTGAAAAGTGAATGGTCATCATAACACTACTATATTTTATCATCTTTTTCAATGCATTTTTACTTTCTGATTCGAAGGGGGCCCATAAATTTTTTGGACCTTAGAATTTCTTAGATAATTGAATTAGCTAGAACTTAAAAATTAAAAATATTTTTTTAAAATCTAAAATTAATATCAAGAAAATAAGCCTAAGTATTTCAAATTTTCATATTTTCAACTCTCGCCCAAAGTCAAGTGAACAAGCTAGGATAGTAGGATGTGCTAGAGAGAATCATGTATTTGGAATAAGAAGCCCAATATTGTTTCTTTTTTTAATGGGCTTAATTCAGTCCCACCAATGTGAAGATATTTTTGGAGAATTTTATTATTAATGAAATTATCACAATACATCGGCTTGCTTTATCTGGTATAAATATATACATATGTATTTCGATAATTGACTATAATTATTTAATTTCGTTGAATTTGTTGATTGCTTTGCAATTATAAATTTTGAAAATCAATGCATATACAAAAATAAATTTACTTGTTACTGTTTACAAATAATTAGATTCATGGAAGTTAATATCTATGCATTAGGATATCCGCAATGGTGAGTTGTTATAACACCCATCAACTGATCAAAAATCGTGAGGTCCATTGCCACATACTTATTATAACAACATATATCTTTCACACACATTCCTATTAACATCAATACTCATTATTTATGGGTCTCACAGTCCAGTCAATCATCTTAAAATTTTTTCATATTAAATACAAATGTTTTACAATATTTAAATCATTTTCTAGATGTTCCAACGGCTACTTTTCAACGGCTATTTTACAATGACAATTTTTCAAAGATGATAATAATTGAAAATCACATTAATCGAAATGAGGAAAAAAAATAATTAAAATTACAATCACTCGGAAATACAATAATACTAAAAAATGAACTTTGGATAAATAGTTTAGATATTCCATCTCTACCTAATATCTTGATATAGACATTCATGTATGATAAGCTGCTCCTCTTTCATCTGCGAGGTATCTTTGTTCAAGATTTCGTATTCCTTCAATTTCAAGCGTCGATTCTTAGCTTTATATTTGGACAAGACAACTTTTGCCTTAATCTCCTCTACTTCGAGTTGTTTTTGTTTCAGATCGACTTCGGACTTCTTCACGCTTGTGTACTCAGTGAACTTTGCGAAGATATTGTTGTAGTTTATTGTCAGATTTTCCATGGTCGATTTTACTCTGTCTTTTCCATTTCTTTTTGCCGCTTTCTATCTCATTGGACGAGTACCTTCATCCATGTCACGCCCCGAGACCGGGGTTAGTCGACACCGACGTTATTCAACAATCACATAATTGCTAAACAACAAGCCTCGTAGTACAGTATAAACCAAAACCAGTTTATATCATAAATATAACATGAAAATGGAATAGTCTTTACAATAGTAACTCTGAAAACGATAAAAATCTACGGAAGCGTTTATAACTTGAATTAAAAACTCACAAGAACATATTCTTTATTAAAATTCTTCATGCTCTACTATCATTCTCAAAACTGATGTCTGATTCTTCTTTCTCTATTTCTTCTTCTGATTTATCTGGGGAGGGTAGAGTAAGGGGTGAGTATTTTGGGAAATACTTAGCAAGTGGGGGCCGTTCGAGCACAACATAAAAATATTTACACAATTTTCGAAAATAACACATAAACATATCATGCTTTTCATAACATATCATTATATTCATATCATAACAGCACTGCGATTTTTCCACCTTCTATGGTTTACTGATATCAGTCCCTAAGTTTTAATCCTCTAAGGGGACGAGGCCATAAAACGGTTCTATCCCACCTTGAAGGGCCATATGTTGGGATTCCCACCCATTTTCAGTGAATCCTCACAGTGCCAACACGTAAACGTACCAAAATCGCACAAAAAAGTAAAAAATAGAATGACGGTGCTCGACCGAATTTTCAAAAACAAGAAAACACTTAACCGAAATTTAAGGATTTAAAACAAGCCCACTTACCTTAGACCTTGAAGAAACCATGAAGAAATTCAAAAATCATAGAAGAATCATGCAACTGACACTTTGAAAACGCAGCAACACCATCGCCCGAAAAATCAACCGTTTGAAAAATTCTTTCGCCTTATTGAACCGTTGGATCGGGCTTAAACTTTTACAGTACGTTAATTATGAACGGTGGAGATCGGGTTTGGAAGTCGTTTTAACCCGCTTATGGACGAAAAACCGTCGGTATACTGTTTTCCGCCTAGAATCGGAGCAGGTTTCTTGCGAAGGCTATAAACGAAAAACTACCCGTTGGATTTGGCCGAAATTCGGATATGTTATTCAAAACATATGGAAGAACATTCTGACCGGTGGAGATCGGATTCCGAGTACCCGAGAGAGAAAAACGAGTTTCTGAACTTGGACATAATTTTGCTGACTCGTTCAGAATTTTCGGAGAGGAATTTCGAAAATTGGGGAGGAAAACTCGAAAATTTGATGTGTAAATGAGGTGTAAATTCTGAATGGGAGCTTCTCCTATTTATAGGGAGGTGGCTGCTATCCTGATCGTGTGTTATCCTCGCCTTTTGAATTTTGAATCAAACTTTAAATCTAAGATAATTATCATTCTTTATCCGTTATCTTGGATAATATTTCGAAATCTAAATGTACATCCCTTGGATATTTCGAAATTTAGGGATCATATTATCCCCTGCTTAATCTTTATCCAGGTATATCAAATCTTAAATCTTTATCCGGTAAAAATCTTTCCAACTTTGAATTTATATCTCCAACTTTACCTGCTTATATCCAAATTCTTTATTTAATTCTTTGGATTGTGATAGACTTATTTATTATCCCAAGTTCAAAATATATGCACAATATTATCTTAAATCTTGAGCTCCAAAAATATTGTACACGATATAATTATTCACCCAACTTTAGATAAACTTGCAAATCTTATATCTTAAATAAAATAATGAGATAGATACCCAAAGATTGAATAATCCTAGCACACTTAAATTACGAAAATATTATCACGATTAAAAAATCTCGGGTTTTACATCCCTCCCTCCTTCTGGGAAGTTTCGTCCTCGAAACTTGGGTTGGCTTGGTCTAGGAAGAGGTACGGGTATTGCTCGCGCTATTTCCATTCTAATTCCCAAGTGACTCTCTTTCAATATGATTAGAAAATCGTCTAAAATTCCTAAATCATATCCCAGTGATTCTTGTCAGATATCTTAATAACTAAAGTGCTGAGTTACTCATATTTTGAATTATACTTACAACACCATATTTTCTTAATATTACTTCTATTGCTGCATCCAATGATATCACTTTTATTGAACCAGAATTATTAGAATCGTTGATTCTACAACAACTTACTATAACCCAATAGTCGCATATCTCATAATCATAATTTGATAAACTATCTGTCTTATGAGAGAAGAAAACCCTAATAAAACCTTTTGAATCTAAATGTAGTCAAATAATGTAACTCTAACTGAAATCCAAAAAATTTAATATCAACTTTTCCATTGAACATTTAATATAAAGACTAATCTCATAATCAATCCAATATAAATCTCAAAAATCATTTCTTAAATTTTATCGACTATGTAATGCATAAGCTGGATCCCAATTATTATTTTTTTCATATCCCAATGTTTGTAGTAATGTAAAATTCCCAAAAGTCAAACTATAACTCAATATGGCAAACCTAAAGTAAACCTTAAAATATTATCTTAAAAGATAAAAATTAAAATTCCAATCGATCATTTCACATAAACTCTAATATCAAATTTTCTTTTCTTTTTCTAATACTAAATTTTAATTTCCCATCAAGACCATGAAACTGGTTTTGCTTAACGATTTTTCAAAGCACGATTGCCCTGATAGTGATGCTAAAATCATCTTACTCATATTTTTCCGACTTAAAGCGTCAGCTACCTCATTCGCTTTGCCTGGAAGGTAGCTCGTTGATACGTCAAAATAATTCAATCCATCATCTCTGCATCATGTTCAATTCTTTCCACGTGAACAAATACTCGAGGCTCTGATGGTCAGTGAAGATCTCACACTTTGCGTCGTAAAGGTAATGCTTCATTAATGCAAAAACTATTGTGGCTAACTCAAGGTCGCGAGTTGGGTAGTTTTTCTTATACAGTTCCAATTGCCTTGTTGCAAAGGAAATTACTCTTCCTTCTTGCATGAGCACATATCTTAGACATTTTTTTGACGGATCTTTGTAATTGAAAAAAATCATTGCCCTCATCAGGCAGCACTACCACCATTGTGGTTGCAAGTTTCATCTTTAAGGTTTCGAAACTTTTCTCACGTTCTTCGCTCCAATTGAATTTAGCGTTCTTTTGTGAGTTTTGTAAGCTGTATTGAGGGAAGATATTGGAAAAATCCCCGATAATAACTCGCCAATCCTAAGAAGTTCTGAATTTCTGTCATTGTCCTTGGTCTTGGTAAGCCTGTGATTGCTTCTACTTTCTTAGGATTCGCATATTATGTGACCTAAGAAAGTGACGTTCTGTAGTCGAAACTCACCTTTCTTGAACTTGTCATATAATTCTCTCTCCCTTAGCCTATGACGAGTGAGACGAAGATACTCCTTGTGGTCTTCTTCATTTGGTGAGTGAATGAGGATCTCTTCGGTGAACACCGCTAAAACTTTTGTCAAGTAATGGCTTGAACCCCTGTTTCGGAAGGCTGTTTTGGGAAAATATTCAGCCCTTACCTTCAATTGGTAGTAGCCTGTTCTCAGGCCGAGTTTGGAGAAGTTGTAGCTTCTTTAAGTTGATCGAAAAGATCGTCTATCATCGGAAGAAGATATTTATTCTCTATTGTGATCTTATTGAGTTCTCTATAATCTATACACAATCTCATACTTCTGTCTACCTTATTCACAAACAGTACTGGAGTTCCTTATGGAGACGTACTCGGTTGAAATTGCTTCTTGTCTAACAATTCTTGGAGGTGTTCTTTCAGCTCCTGGAGTTCAGTTGGCGTCATTCGGTCTGGTGCTATTGAAATGGCGCAGCACCGAGAACCACACTGATTTTGAACTCAACCTCGTGGTCCGAGACTATCCCGAGAATTCTTCTGGAAAAACGTCCGAGAATTCCCGCACTATCGTGGTATCTTCCAACTTGAGCTCAATTGCTTTCCTGCACTTCGTTCACCATTATTAGGTAAATTTCTTTGCCTGATTTTATGGCTTTCCAAGTCTGGGAAGCAGAAAGAATGTATTTCTGTATCTTGGCATTGTCATGATACCTTATTTCTTCTTGGTTCGCGGTTCGGAGTTTGAAATTCTTACTCCGGCAATATCCTATTGCACTGCTCTTAGATAACCAATCCATATGATGACGTCGAAATCTACAAAGTGCTTTGAATCAAGTCGGTGCTGAATACATGCAAATAGATACTGATTTTATTCTATCTTAAAATTATTAGGATTACCATCTCAAAACTTAAAACTCATATAAAATCTTGGAACATAACTCAATATCAATCTATAGCCTATTGATTTAAATCCCAAAAATTATAACTCGGTCGTCATAAAATAAAATCTTATTCAACCTGTACGAATGAAATTAATCCTCAATTAATTTTTTTTTTTTTTGGTGCTAAATCTTACTTGCACTAAACCTTACTTTCCTCAAGACCATGAGCTTAGAGAGCTCTAACACGGACTATTTTTATTGAATGTCTTTCTCTTCGAATCATTCTTTGTACCGTAACGAAAGTCAAAACTTATTACGCTATATTTTCCTCAATATCCAACAATATCTCATAACTTATTTTATTCCCATAAGGTCTGAATCTACTAGTTATCCCAAAATAATATAAATTTCTTAACCTTAAGATATTGTCTCCCAACTCATTCATACAAGATAACCCAAAATCATACATATTTAAAGTTAACACTTAGCATTCTTAATAACCCAAATTAATGTTCACACATTTAACTATTGCCCAAAATCAACTTCTATATTGGAATATTCAAAACTTATTATAACTCTTATCTCATATTTTTACATACTAGTTTTTTTTTCATAAATAATTTATTGTCCCCAAATCAAATATTTCATCTTAAGTCAGAAGCTTAAGTCAACTTATCTCAGATAGATACAATTCCAACAATATAAGCCAATACTAATTGTTTCCTTAATCAAATTCCATAAAAATCCGATAAGCACTACAAGACACGCGTTGAACGAGATTTTTCGAGAAATTTTCCAAAAATGAAAAGTTTAGATAAAAAACATATGGATTTAAAGCATATGTCGAGAGGAGTTTAGAACAACTGATGGAATCGAATTTGAAATTTCTTACGAAAAGTTATAGGCACTACAGAACTTTCCTAAAACGGAAATACGCGATTTCGGAGGTCTAAATGAAGGAATTTCGCGTTTACGAACCATGCCTCACAAACTTCGTTATGGACATTACTCATTGGGTCGTTCTGAAGGAGACTGGATCGGCTATTTAAAAAAATCTGGCCGATTTGTAAAATTTTTCCCAACTGTATTATGAACATGGCGGCTCTGATACCACTTAAATGTCACGCCCCGAGACCGGGGTTAGTCGACACCGGCGTTATTCAACAATCACATAATTGCTAAACAACAAGCCTCGTAGTACAGTATAAACCAAAACCAGTTTATATCATAAATATAACATGAAAATGGAATAGTCTTTACAATAGTAACTCTGAAAACGATAAAAATCTACGGAAGCGTTTATAACTTGAATTAAAAACTCACAAGAACATATTCTTTATTAAAATTCTTCATGCTCTACTATCATTCTCAAAACTGATGTCTGATTCTTCTTTCTCTATTTCTTCTTCTGATTTATCTGGGGAGGGTAGAGTAAGGGGTGAGTATTTTGGGAAATACTTAGCAAGTGGGGGCCGTTCGAGCACAACATAAAAATATTTACACAATTTTCGAAAATAACACATAAACATATCATGCTTTTCATAACATATCATTATATTCATATCATAACAGCACTGCGATTTTTCCACCTTCTATGGTTTACTGATATCAGTCCCTAAGTTTTAATCCTCTAAGGGGACGAGGCCATAAAACGGTTCTATCCCACCTTGAAGGGCCATATGTTGGGATTCCCACCCATTTTCAGTGAATCCTCACAGTGCCAACACGTAAACGTACCAAAATCGCACAAAAAAGTAAAAAATAGAATGACGGTGCTCGACCGAATTTTCAAAAACAAGAAAACACTTAACCGAAATTTAAGGATTTAAAACAAGCCCACTTACCTTAGACCTTGAAGAAAACATGAAGAAATTCAAAAATCATAGAAGAATCATGCAACTGACACTTTGAAAACGCAGCAACACCATCGCCCGAAAAATCAACCGTTTGAAAAATTCTTGCGCCTTATTGAACCGTTGGATCGGGCTTAAACTTTTACAGTACGTTAATTATGAACGGTGGAGATCGGGTTTGGAAGTCGTTTTAACCTGCTTATGGACGAAAAACCGTAGGTATACTGTTTTCCGCCTAGAATCGGAGCAGTTTTCTTGCGAAGGCTATAAACGAAAAACTAACCGTTGGATTTGGCCGAAATTTGGATATGTTATTCAAAACATATGGAAGAACATTCTGAACGGTGAAGATCGGATTCCGAGTACCCGAGAGAGAAAAACGAATTTCTGAACTTGGACATAATTTTGCTGACTCGTGCAGAATTTTCGGAGATGAATTTCGAAAATTGGGGAGGAAAACTCGAAAATTTGATGTGTAAATGAGGTGTAAATTCTGAATGGAAGCTTCTCCTATTTATAGGGANGCGGATTCAAATGCTGAGGGTTCAAGAAAACGTTCAAGTTAGACAAAGGTTGAAGATAAGGTATTAGGGAAAAGTTTTGTCACTATCAGCGATGATCCAATAATCAACAATGATCAAAAGACGAATGCTTTTTGGGGATATGTTGCAAGCTGCTACAATGAGAACCGTCCTCCAGGTTCAAACACCAGAAGTGCAAATGTTATACGGTCACATTGGCACAATACAATCCAAAAGAAGGTATATCGATTCAACGCAAATTATAATGGTGTTTACAGTTAATATCGAAGTGGTCACAGTGAAAGATATATTGAGGTTTGCGTACGAAAAATATCGATCCGAAAACAATGGTGTTGCAAGCAACACCTCCTCTAACCAAGAGGTGAGTATAGACCTGGANTATACCTTCTTTTGGATTGTATTGTGCCAATGTGACCGTATAACATTTGCACTTCTGGTGTTTGAACCTGGAGGACGGTTCTCATTGTAGCAGCTTGCAACATATCCCCAAAAAGCATTCGTCTTTTGATCATTGTTGATTATTGGATCATCGCTGATAGTGACAAAACTTTTCCCTAATACCTTATCTTCAACCTTTGTCTAACTTGAACGTTTTCTTGAACCCTCAGCATTTGAATCCGCTTTTTTTAAATTGACCGCCTCAATTGGAGATTCACGATCGGAAAGTTATATCTTCGGGACAAAAGTCGGAGTTGCAGGTTCATTTGATATCAGAAATGTGAAAGGCATAACAGTTGTGTGCGGGGACTATATCGATGAACAACCGGCGGCGTGAAATGCGGATGACTCATGTTTTGCCAATATTCGGCTGGAAGCGGTTGATATGGACCTCGAGGGGCATAATTCGGATGATTCATAGAATTTCCAAAACCTTGGAAATTTTGAAGATTTTGTGGAGGAAACAACATATTTGGAAATGGATGTGGGTATTGATAATTTGGTGGAATTTATGGATTTTGGGAAGATGAATATTCTTGCTGGTTGTTTGTAGAATTCAAGAAATTTGTAAAAAATGCCTTATTATTTTCATCCATTTCGGATAAAAAATATGATTGTTGAAACTTAAAAAAATAGATGGGTAGAATGTTAGAGAGTAGAATTGAAAAATGTAGTGACTTAGAATGAAAATATGTGTACACGTTGGTGGGTATTTATAGAAATGATTTCAAACTAACCGTTAAATATTTTTTAGATTTTTAATAATTTAATTCAAATTTAATTTACAAAATTAAAAAAAATAATAAAAAATCAAAAAAAAACCGTTATAAAAAAAGTATTAAAAAATTAAACAAAATAATAAAAAAAGTAAAATAAAAAAAGTATTAAAAAATTAAAAAAAAAGTAAAATAAAAAAGTATTAAAAAAATTAAAAAAAGTAAAATAAAAAATAAAAAACAAAAAAAAATGTGAAGAGGGGTGTATTGTTTTGAATGAATGCCTCTTTCTCTCGAGTGAGCCACTCTCAATAGAGAGGGGGTGTTAAATGGACATTATAGGGGGTTTTAAATGGACATTATAATGTCTATTTAACACCTCCTCTCTATTGTGAGTGCTCTTATTAAGGTGTATGAGTTTAGAGTTAGACTAACTAATTTTGGGGGTGATCATATGTTTTCATATAAACCAAAAATTCAATTCTTCTCCAATTAAAAAATAGTTGATTTTATTTAATAAAAAAATCACAAATTTATATCTTATCTATAACTATCATATTTTAATAAAATATTTATTTAAACTTTTGAATTTTTTTTATCATCATACCATAAAACTTACTATAGGAAACAATTTTATTATAATCTCTAAATTTTTCATTTGGAAATTAACTTACACCAAAAAAGAAATTTATATGGATAGACATGAGTATGCATAAAAGGGTGAGACAACTAAAATAAGCATTCACTTTAAGATAATTCCTTCATTAATATCATTTATATTCTATAAAAAAAATATACAATTCGTAGTTAAATCATTTTCAACCAAATGATAAAATGTGTATCATCAGGATACTTGAGATTTCGGATGTATGAGTTGAACATAAAAAAAAAAAAGGGTCTTTCAAACTGATATGTCATCATTTTTTCATTGAAAATAGCTTTTCAAAATATAACGATATCATCTCTATTTGAATCATTTTCAATCACGGTTTTAGCCAAAAAAAAAAATTGAACATGACGGTATGGCACGGTTTAGATAGGTCAGTTTAAGAGAAAAAATTAGCAATCATCATTATCTTATTCAAGTATATCGAGTTATCATTATATCTTGTATATTTCGTCGTGTCGGACAAGAATATTAATTATGTATAAATTTTAGTAGCCCCAGAGGCCAATTAGCTAAAGATATAAGAACGCATATATGACCATTATTAGTATCTTCTTTATATTTTCAATTTAATTTATCTCTATATATGGGTAATTATAAATAAACATAAATCACCAGATGACATGATCTTGTGATAATCAAGTTATTCAAGAAAATTTGAAGGAGATTCCAATTCAAAACAATATCGATCCAATATCGACAGATCCATTTTTAGAAGCGAGTTACATGTGGAGTAAGACTCATCCTATCTCATTGGTAATATATAATTCATCTACTCCTCTTAGAACTAGAAGACAGATAATTAATGAATATTTGCATGCCGCTTTTTATCTCAACTAGAACTTAAAAAAACTTAAGAGACCCTTGTTGATTCTAGTTGGATACATGTCATGCAAGGTGAGTTAAATTGGTTTAAGAGAAATAATGTTTGACATTTAGTACCTACACCTAATCTTCAATCAGTAATTTGTACAAGATATAATTATAAATAAATTGCATGAAGATGTTATTGTGACAAGAAACGATACTAAATTATAATTACAAGGGTTTACACAGGAAGAAGATATCGATTTTGATGAAAACTTTTCTCGGGTAGTTATATTAGAAGCTATTATAATATTCATTGCTTATGATGCTTACAAGAATTTCAAGGTGTTTCATATGAATGTCAAAAGTGTATTTCTAAATGGTATGTTGCAAATATATATATATATATATATATATATATATGTATATATATTGAACAACCTCTATGATTCACAACCATATATTTAAAATATATAAAGCTTTATATGGTTTAAAGTAAGCGCCAAGAGCATGATATGACACACTATCTCAATTTCTCATTGATCATGAATTTACTATTGGATCAGTAGACAAAATTTGTTCAAGTTTTCTAAGAATGATCATAAACTACTTGTGAAAATTTAAGTGTGTGATATTATTTTGGATCTACTAACCCAAAATTATGTGAGAAATTTGTCAAGTTAGTGCACGAAAAATTTGAGATGAGCATGATGGAAAAACTGAAATTCTTCTTAGGATTGAAAGTCAAGCACATTGAGAATGACATCTTCATAAATCAAGCAATGTATACCAAAGAACTACTCAAAACGTTCGGCATGGAAACATGTTCAGCAACATCAACGCCAATGAGTTCATCAAAAAATTTAGACAAAGACGAATAACAATGTATCGAGGTCTAATAAGATCTTTATTATATTAAGTTGCCAGTAGACCCAATATTATATTTGTTGTTTGTATTTGTGCAATATTTCAATCTGACCCTAAACAATCATATTATTTAAAGAATTCTAAAATATCTCAAGAGAACTCAAAATGTTGGTTTGTGGTCTCCTAGATATTCATCATTAAATCTTGTTGGTTATTTAAATGCTAATTATGCAGGTTTAAAATTGGATTGGAAAAGTACAAGTGGTTCGTGTCAATTTCTAGATGATATGTTGAAATATGCAAATGTATATCAAATCTAAACATCCTATGTATGTTTTAAATTATACAACTCCTAAAGAACGTTTTGAAAATCAAAACTAAAAATTTTAAACTTCACTGCACCTTGGGTATGAGAAAACGGTACTTCAACAAAGAGAGCCCGGGAAAACGGAGAGGCGGATGGTTGTGTAGCAGTTTTGCATAAGGGTTTTCATGATCCAAGAGCCGATTTCACCATTTGCTCCGATGACGCAAACTTGTTCTTTCTTAACAGTAGTTTTTGCTCCGCCGGAGGTGACCATCATTATATACTAATATAATAATATAAAATAATAATATATGTAGCCTGATCATATTGTTTGTGTGTGTGTGTATATATATATATTTATTTATTTATTTATATGTGTGTGTGTGTTTTTTTTTTAGATAATTTTAAGGATATATATTCGTTAAATGATCAACTCGATCCATACCTGTAATGAAAATTAAAATTTTTTATATAAAAAATAATATTTTTTTATTAGTTAGATCAAATAGAAAACATGTCTCATAAAATTGATATATGAAACTATTTCATACGAGTTTGTGTGTAAAATAAAATAACAACTAATTTAGACCT
Organism: Primulina huaijiensis; assembly: GCF_012295235.1. Taxonomy (NCBI): domain Eukaryota; kingdom Viridiplantae; phylum Streptophyta; class Magnoliopsida; order Lamiales; family Gesneriaceae; genus Primulina; species Primulina huaijiensis. The sequence continues at coordinate 17,813,881 of NC_133314.1, read as the reverse complement.
AAACTTAGCATATAGTCATCCATATTTCATGCTAATCATATCAAGATTATGAGTAGATATAAGTAGAGTAGGAGTAGGGAATGGACATGTGAAGAGATTTGCTTATTTTCTTTATTTTGTTGTCAAGATTTACCATGTTGGGTTAGGGAAAATTCAATCTTTGGCAGAATCCACGGCCCATGTTATATGGGTAATTTATTAAATTTATATCTTGAGCTTATGTCATGGGTGACTAACTTCATAATTAAATTGAAAATGAATCCATGCGTTTTAAAATTTTATAGAAATTACATGAAATCTTCTTATTGATCAATTTTATGAGATATAACTCTTACTCAGCCCGACTCATGAAAAAATATTATTTTTACGTCAAATTTTTTATTTTTCACTTCAAATATAGACCGATACCGTCTCATGAATATAGATCTTTGAGACCGTTTAACATAATATATACTCTTATAATGGAATAACATTTTTTCTCGAGCTATTATCATCTTACCAATTTTGTGGGCATTTCGAATAAACAAAAAGCATACACACATTGTGATATATTACTTTCTCAAAAATACATTTTCAACATGTCTATATTCTCCAAGGCTACCCAACTTCTTTTATTCTTTAAAAATTAATTGTATCATTATTTTATTATATTCCAACATACTATATGTTCAAATTTTAAAATAACCATATTATATTTCAAAAAATTAAATATTCTAATACATTGTTTCACAATATGTTTTCTATGGTTGAAAATATCTATTTACAAGTAAACATGTTCTATTTTCCATAAGTTATTTCTGATCACACAAATTTATTGTGAATCTTTCTACTTATAAAAATAGATATAAATTAAATTGTAAATATAAAGAAGAGACAAGAAACGGCCATATATGTGTTCTTATATCTTTAACTAATGGGCCATGGGCCTAATAAAACTTCCATGGACTTAGCGGGCCTTTGTTATGTCAAGTAGTTTGGGCCTCCAAACTTATAATAAATCGATTTTTATTTTTTTGAATTTAGTTTATCTATACTATATTATTATGTGTGAGACCCTAGAGTAACTAACTTAGAAGACATCAAAATATTTAATTTCATAATTACCCTTCTTATCCTACTAAAAACCTCATCAAGTCAATCCATATTACATAGAAAAAAATATAAACAAAACTTCTCTTTTAAATCGACTAACTCTTCTAAATTGAAAATAATTTCGTATTAATTGTTTAGTACTATTTGATCAAATTAAAAATAATAATAACGCATGCAATACGTGTGCATCTTTTATTAGTATTATATTATACGTCAGATGATTATATATTAGAAAATATAATACAAAACATATATTTTAAACAGGGCCGTGCCTATTAAGAGTCAAATGAGTCCAATGACTCAAGCTCATCTCTTTTTTGAGGCCCAAAAATTTTAAAAAAAATTTATTATATAGAATTCTAGATAGCCCAAAAAATAAAGGGTTATTTTGGGATTTTAGTCTTGGTCAATACTAATAATTAATTATTGTTATATAAAAAAATATAAGTAAATTAAAACTTAAACATATTTATGAGCAAGTAGCTTTTTTTGCAACAATTGATAAAATGATCTTAATTCGCTTAAAAAACTACTAGTTTATAGGAACATAAAGCTATTTTTTTATTTTATTTTTGGTTGATTTGGCTACATCTGTTATATTATTGGTTATTAACTAACTTATATAAATATAGCAATTAGCAAGCACTTGTTACAAATTTGTAATGTGTTTTAATTGTACTCGATCATATTCGAGATTGAAATTGATTTGTAGAAACAGATAAATAAACACACACACACAACAATACCATAGGCACATCAGACATCACACAAACTGGTCAAGATACTCTTCCACTGTTTTATATTCAACCTCTGGATACAGCTCCGAGGCCTCAACCCCAAACGACGGCTCGATCTCGAAATATGTTTGATCCCCCTTCACAAAAATCAAGTGGTTGATTGAGAAATATGAAGACAAGCAAATAGGTTTCAAAAAAGCTCGATTTGAACAGTTTCAAAAACATGAAGAAACATTTGGTTTTTTTTTTATTTTAGAGAGGTTACAACGTGCAGACGATGAAACTTTGCTGATGTCTTGCAAAAATCTTGAAAATTCTGACTCATAAAGGTTGTTCTGATATTAATGGGGATGATCTATTTTCAGAGTTGATATTCTTGAGGTGCTCATTACCAAGAGAAGCAAAAGTGCCCATTGATGTAGTGAATTACTTGAAGAAAATGGATGAGTGCTTCCCAAATGCTCATATTGCTTATAAAATCTTGTTGACTGTCCCGGTCACAGTAGCAAGTGCAGAGCGAAGTTTCTAAAAGTTAAAGCTCATCAAAACTTTTATGCGATCAACCATGTCACAAGAAAGATTGAATGGATTGGATATGTTATCGATTGAGAAAGAAATTACTGAACAACTTGATTATATAGACTTGATTAGTATTTTTAGCTCTAAAACTGTTAGACGGGTTGTTTTTTAGTGATAATTTTGGACATGTTTGATATTTTCATTCATTTAGTTTTTTATATTATCTTTAACGTATTGATTTAATTTGAAAAATTGCTATGGAACTAAAAAAATATGAACACACATTATGATTCAGAGACCTATTTTTAAAAGTTAGACTCAGGTCCAAATATTGTTAGGATCGACCCTGATTTTAAAAAATAACAAATTATATAAATAAAAATAAGTAACCTCTTTAAGAGCATATTATAAATGTTCAGATTTACCATGAAAATTATTGGTCTCTGATTTGATTTTTTTAAAGATCTTTGTACTCAATTCGAATGATATCAAACATAAATTAGTTTAACGGAAGATTTGAGCTTAATTTCAAGAACATGTTTCCAAACATGATATGATCGGTTTGGGGGAAAAACGTTGAGCTACAATAGCTCGGTTCTTGAAATATTTAACACCGATGAATTACATCGAGTTTGATTATAAATCAAGCGAAAGACACTCGAATTAATCTTTCGTAGAAACCGATTAAACATTTTGTAAAGCATTTAAAATATATGCAAGTTGAATGAATAAAAATATTTTAGTTGAAGTATTTTATCCAACACTTTATATGCAATATTTTGGTATATGAAGAACACATAAAATGCTTCAACAATGCATCTTAAAAACTATGAAAATGATAAGTAAATGCAATAAACAAATAAACACGAATTTGTTTATGGATGTTCAGAGACTTCAAATGCTCCTACGTCACCCCTTCTTTCCCTTGGGAAAGATTCACTAGAAGATTTTGATTTATACAACTCTTTGTACAAACCCACTCAGTTTAAGACTTACGCTACTGCTTAACTGAACTACTAGCTCTCAAGATTGTAGGCAGCACCTCACAATCAGCATACTGTTTAACTTCTCATATGCAAAGACTATATACACAAGTTTATTGTCTTTGTGCAAGATTCACTCAACTAATCTTTGAAGTTCAACTATCTTGTATATGTGTGAATGATTGTGTGTGAGGAATTTATCAGTCACAGTGAACATCTCAAATGTATCATCACACAAAGGCTTGTGCTATCAACTAGCTGATTTCTTCATGCTAACTGTCCATGCTTTGAATCCTCTTCAAAAGCTCTTGTTTGATCTTCTAGATGTTGTATTCATAAGCTCCAACAATGATATATACGTTAGACACAAGAATATGATCGTTTGGAAAGTTTCTGTATTGTTTCTGAAATAACAACGGTCAAATTCGCCTTGCTGGACATTTTCCCGATTGGTCAACTCAACTGGTCGTTCAGTTCAACTGGTCAGCAACTCTTTCAGTTCAGTTCAGTTGGTCAGCAGCTGGTTCAGTTCAGTTTCAGCTAGTGTGTTGAAATCAGCTTAGCTGATTTCAGTTTATGCAAAACTAGTAGATTCATCGTCATTTATCAATATCTTAAACTTTGATTAGGACTTTGACTTTTGAAGATGATTTGTAGATCATCGTATTATCTTTTCAACGCATACTGAATCACTTCATTTCAATAAACGAGCCGAGAGATATGACCAAAATACCGCAACCGCTCAAACCCAACTGATTGCTGTCTTCGTGCGATCAGTTATGATCAATTACGATCAGTTTGACCTAGATAACATCCGATTTTTCCCAACTGACGTGAAATACGACTTGTTCCAAATTTAGTTTTCTAATCAGTTCAGTTGACGGATTGTCATTTGAATCATCCATCTGGGAGATATCATCAAAACTCCGAAATTCGCCAGAAATTCAGTTTGTGCAGAATTCATTTTCAGCTTGCTTCTTGTGCTAATAGCTTCACACTTGAGTAAATATGTTAGAAACACAATAACAAGTTTTGTTAACATCAAAATCAAGATTGAGAACATGAAATGTTCCAACAAATTTAAAGAAATACACTCGAGTTTTCTATGATTTATAATTCATCTGACGTGCTCGATTCGGTAAAATATGGAGGGAAAGGAGACCCGTACCTCAAATGTTTGGAAGAAGGGTGAGACAGGAGATGATAAAGCGGGAGCATATTTTGCACAAATGAAACCAACAAATCTGCCCTTCGCTCGTTGCTAGCCTGCCACCCCATACTTCCAACTCTTTTTTATATTTTTTTCTCTTTTTCCTTCAAATAATTTTATTAACAAAAGTTAATAATAATAATAATAATAATAATAATAATAATAATAATAATAAAGGTATAAATTAAAAGATAAATATGAAAAAAACAATAAAATCCGTAAATTAAGAAAAATAATAAAAGTCATAAATCAATTTCTCAAAATTTTCAAATCATATCTATTTTTTGTATTTTCAAATTCCCAAATATTTTTTCCTCTAAATTCAAGTCTTCCTGTTTTGGTTTTTCATTAATTTTTCAAGTTCTCATCCATATGATTTTCTTGTTTCTAGCACTCAATTTTTTTAATCTTTATACGAACATACTATTTTATCGCTTATTTAATATATTTTATTTTTTTACCATTATTATTAGTAAATATTTAATATGTTAATTATTATTATTATTTATAATTAAATATTACATTCATTTTCGCCTCCCCAATATTTATGGCTTCGAATATGCTCTCGGGTAATGGAGGGTGTCTCAAATTTGATATTTGGTATAAAAAAAAATCTTCCCTGATTTGAAAAAAGATACATTCGAGATCTGTTAAGGCAAAATTTATATATAAGTTTTGATGGTTTCAAACTAAACTGATCTATCACAAGTTTATATTAATGCAGATTTTTAAACTGAACTAAACAAGACTACAAGTTCGATTATCAACATACGAAGTTACAAGCTAAATTGAATAGACAGATCGAGTTGCTCAAATATTTCAATATGATAGAGTTTCTTTATCAGCATTACTAGAACCAAGCTGTTCGAACAAAACAGATTAACTCGAAGACAATTCTGTCCTCATTCTCTGAAGACAAACAGTTTATCTCCGTTTTCAAAATAAAGTTGTTAGCAGGGACAAAAGAGAGAAGACATGTTGATTACCCCTTTCAGCTGATGTCCGAGGAATTTCAATTGACTTTTATTATATTTGATAAAACAAACAAGGACACATGACAATATCTGCATAATTGTCAGCTATCCAGTATATGTGTGATTACCGTATATATTTATTAACGTTGGGGGACCAACACTTATTAATAAAGAATGCATCAAAAGCGAAGAGATCTCTCGGAACAACTATTGTTTTATCATTCTTCTTCAAGCATTCAAACAATACATCATCTCTCAAAAAATTCATCTTTAAGCTGATTTTGATCACACTAAGTTTCCCATCAAATCGATTAAGGATCAATATTGTTCACTTTGTATTCTCACATATCTTTTACACACGAGTATTGTGATAATCAATTATAACTGTCATAAGAATTTTTCTGAACAGATCAAGTTGAAATAGAGAGTGCTAGGAGTTTCAACTCATTAAGGTTGTCGGAGCAAGCTGAAGTGGATTTGTACAAGTTGTTGCATCAATCAAATCTTAAAGTGAAATTATTCTGTAACCCGAAGAAGGGGAGCCGTAGAAGCTTAGCCTTCAAAATTCAATAAATGTATTCTTGTCTCTTTATCTACTATTACATACACATGTTGTTGAGATTATTATATGTGCTTATAAGTCAACTTACGCAAATTGAGCTGTTACTTTTATATCAAACTCACTAAATAATTTGAGTAGTTTCCGAACTTAGAATTTGTTTCTAGTAGCTCAAATTACTCATTCTGATTAAATATTTACTTGATACAGCTTAAGCTTAGCATTATTTGATATTGTTTGCATAACAACTCATTCACCCCCTCTAAACTATTATCTTCAATCCTAACAAGTGATATTAGATATGTTTATTCCACTATCTGAATATTTGATATATCAAATGACCTCATTTAACAAAATTTCTATGTTTTCAGAAGAAGAATACGACGATTGAAAAATCCTAATGCAGACACATCTATCAATTCAAGATGATGACATGTGGTATGTCATAACGGATGGACCAATGAAGATTATGAAAGCAAATACAGGCGTTGCTGTAATAGATGGTGCTTCTAAGACGATAGAAATCCCCATGATGAATAGGACTGCTGAGGACAAAAAGAAAGAAAATTTGGACAACATTACTAAAGATATCATTTACAATTCATTATATTTAAATCATGCTTAACTGCTAAAGAAATTTGAAAAAAAAAATAAACCAACTTTGGTTCTTCTCTTGTCAAATGATTTTTTTCATCCTTCTTTGGTCTAGTGCAATCAGCAAAGACGAGAAGAAATTAGTTAGAAGAAAGAGAGAACAGAAGGTGTTGATAGCATAAGAAAGTAAGAGCAAGTGGGCTAAGACAGATTCAGAAACCACAAGCTTAAATGATGAATCTAAAGATAATGATGAAAAAATAGTTAAGTGTCTAATGTCTGATGAAGATCTAGAATCTAGCTTTGATGAGGTATTCGACTTTACTTCTGGTAAAGTAACACGAGACGATCTAATAAATGCATTAAATGAGATGGTAATAGATTACAAAAGACTTTCGCAAACATTTGAGGAAGTCAAAGCAGAAAACAAATGTTTGATGGATAAGTCTAGCAGCTTGAGTTGTAAACAGCTCAACGAATATATAGTTTTAAGCCAAAAACTAATATGCTCGCGACGGAAAAATGATAATATGCGATCTGAAATCCAAGTCATAATGATTGAAAATCAAAGGTTGATTAATCTAATCAATACTTGGACAAAGTCTTCTATTTCACTTGAAAAGAAGCATAAAGGTAAAAAATTTGTTCATAATGAATGCAAATTTTTTGTAATAAGTAATCAGTTGTGTGAAATGAAAATCTAAAAACATATATTTTGTCAAATCAAGCACAATATATAAATAACCTGAAATTCAAGTCAGTAAACATATCTATCAGAAGAACAATGGAATGCATCATTGACTTAGATATGTAGAACCTAAGAATTCTAATTCGGGTTGGTTCATGAACGGACAAAACAACAATATATATGATCATCATTCCAAGTCGAGCTGGTCTGGTAAGAGTTACACTAGACATAATTCTACGAAAGTCAGAAATAATCATTACTATATATAACTGCAAACTAGTTCAAAATAGATATAGGCTAACTGATAAGAAAGAAAGGCCTAAAAAAATATTTGTAAAGTGCACACCACGCAATACTAACAAGATTTCAGCACAATCACTCAACTTATTGGAGATATGCAATGGAAGATCTATCAGGATAATTAAAGTGATAGAGATACTAAAGTGTCTATGAAATGAGAAAACCCTAGTAGTGGGAAGGATGAGAAATTATCGAGGAATTGAGTTTACTAACAAGCTGTTGGCAATTTATCTAGAGGATAATGGAATCAAACATGAGTTCTCTGCAACCAGCTATGTTTAAGAACTTTAAGTATATCGTATTGATGTTAAAAATGCGTTCTTAAATGGTTTATTACAAAAAAAAATTTGTTTATTGAACAACCTTCTGGATTTGTAAATCATGTAAAAGATATCATACCCTGTTAGTTCAAATATATCTAGATGACATTATTTTTGGGTTAACTAACCCCAAACTCTTTCAAAATTTCTCTAAGTTGATGCAGGACAAGTTTGAAATGAGCATGATGGGTAAGCTGATATTTTTTCTCGGCTTACAATTCAGGAAGCTCGATATTGGGCTTAATAAATCAAGCTAAATAAACTAAGGAACAACTCCTTAAGAAGTTTGGTATGAATAATTTCTCAGCACCTTCAACACCATGAGCTCCTCAATCAAGCTGAATAAAAATGAGACTCGACCATCTGTTGATGTGTCACTATTCAGAGAAAATGATTGGTATCTTAGTATGCTTAACTTCCATCCGACCATACATCATGTTTGTTGTCTGCATATGTGCTAAGTTCCAAGCAAATCCTAAACAATCACAATATATTGCTTCTAAACATATATTGAAATATTTTAAGGGTACTTAAAATTTTGGACTCTGGTATCCAAAAGATTATGATTTCAGTTTCATTGGTTACTCTGATGCAAATTATGCTGGTTGTAAGATAGACAAGAAAAAAAAAGAAAAAGCACAAGTAAAACTTGTAAATTTTTAGGTGACAGACTAATCTCCTAGTTCAGCAAAAAACAAACCTCAATTTCTATATCAACAGCTGAAGTAGAATACCTAGCTGTCGAAAGCTGCAGTGCTCAACTGATGTTGATACAACAACAGCTCAGAGACTATTGTGTTCAAACTAATGAGTCTACCATCTTTTATGACAACATAAGAACTATAAAAATTATGTATAATCCAGTGTTGCATTCAAGAACTAAGCATATTGACATAAGACACCATTTCATAAGAGATCATGTTATGAAGAACATCAAACTAGAACATGTCTCAACAGATCAACAAGTGACAAAAATTTTCACCAAGGCATTACCTAAGACTAAGTTTTCTTATTTTAAAAATATTTTATGTTTGGTAGATTTGAATTAATAATGTACGATCCTAGGTGGAACTTTCAGATTATGCTGATAAGACCACAGTCGAGTTTATAAGCTCAAATGATCTGACAGCTCTAGTTGTCCTACAGCTCAATCTGGTGATCAGCTCGACCTTATTATATAGCTCTTATCTGTCGACAAGTTATCCAAAAAGGAAACTGATAAAGACGGTCAAATATCCCTATTATTTTGGCACATATTTCATTTAATTTTACACGAAACATTTATTTACCGCCTTAAATTGTACGGATATGATGTTTCAGTTTTAGCCTTTCAAAATTTGAACTTCTCCACAAAAATGCTGACCCGTGGACTGACATCTTTGTCTTACACGACCGTATATATATATATATATCCACAAATTTATCAACATTTTTACAGTTTCTGATCATCTTCTTCCTTACTAATCAAGCTTGCAAGCATCCTTATCTCTCCCATAAATCTTTACTAACAATCTTCAAGTAGACTTCGATGCAGTTTATTTACTGTTGGGCGATGACATGGTGTCCATGTTCAAAACTCTGGAAGCCACTGGACTAAAGGAATTTCTTTGTTGTTCTAGCCATATCTATGAAGAAGGGCTATCTCAATTCTTTGCATATGCAAGGATTGAAAATGAAGTCATTTTATACACTATTTTCGATCAAACATTCTCTTTCAATAAATAGCAGTTCACTGATACCTTAAGTCTGTCATCATAAGGTTCAATCTGTCGACAGAAGGAGTCACATAATTTAATAAGTTCCCCTCTACAACAATCAAAGAGATGAAAATCAAGTTTTCAATGTCGGGTGTCCCTTTCAAATTATTCGGAAAGAAAAAAGAAATGATGATTTAATTCAGACTGTTAAATAATATAGTGGTCAAGCCCCTGACTGCAAAGGCAGACTCCTTTGATGCCTTCATAGTCGAGAGATTGGAAATGATGACTTCTATAAGTGCAGACATTAAAATCAACCAAGAAAACCAAGATGATAAAACATTTCAATGAACCTATCACAACTGTTCCGATCAACAAGATTCTATCTGGAATAAAAATTGTTGGAAAAAACATTTTCTCCCATAAATCGAGATTACCAGAAATTTATCGCAAAGCCAAAGGAAAGATCATTCTCATTGAACCATCTCAGCTGTTGTCAGCTGTTCAAACGTGTATCAATCTGGAAATGTAGGAATTGGAAAATAGAGTTTCATTTGAAGAATTTGATAAATGGGCAAACAACAAAATGTTTGGGCATTATTAAGAGATCAAGACTCTAAAGAAACTCGAACATATGACAGCTCAAAAAAATCAAATTCTGGAATGTACTGAAACTCAAATAATTCCTGAAGCTTCGAAGAGAAGATAATTCTTGGCCATTATGATAAGGGAATGGACGCACATGGGCTATCAATGAAAGTTAGTCTAATCAGAACTGAGCTCCAGTTGCCTCTTTCTATTGAAGAATTACATGAAGAAAGTCTTTCAAATCAAATGGACCTGGAGAAACAAATCAAACAATTAGATAGGGAAAAAGAAAATATAGCTCAAACTAATCAAGTACCTCAATCTTATCCCTCTGCTTATCAACTGTTTAAAGACAAATCGCAACAACAAGAGGGTGAACAAATTAAGGCAAACTCAAGTGCACTCGCACTGTTTTGAAGCTTTTCTTGAAATTTCGTTGATTACAACATCAGAGATGTTGTAGACACTGGACAAAACGATCATTCTTAAAATAACTCCAACCTCTGCTCCAGAAACTTATGCATTAATCACAATGGTCGTACCACTATCGTCAGTCGTAATAATTGAACACACATCAAATGTTACATCCTCATCAATGTAACCTACTATGACAATAGAACGGACAAGGGTTTTACCACCTCAACAGATTGCCACATCAAATAGCCAAGTGTAGCATTCTCATCATAACTCCCATAAATTGATCATCTAATTAACAACATGTTTCAAATTTCATCCATAATTACTCCGCAAAAGCTACCAGCTCAAGAAGAAGAAGACGAAGAGATTCCAACAGAAAAGATCACTGACGATACTGAACTACAAATACTTGCATCAACTCACACAGAACAATAAATGTTTGAATTTGAGCTGACACACAACTCTCCAACAATCTCACCTCCAAAGTTTTAGGATCCAAACCAAGGATGCGGTCCAGAATATCCAAAATTTGATGGAATGTGTTGGAACTTTTCAAGTTCGCAATCTTGATTTTGATGTTAACAAAACTTGTTATTTTGTATTATTATTAATCTACCTTAGTGTGCAGAAGTTAGGATCAGTCACGAGCTATTTACATCGCAAACTGAAGACCTAACTGATCGCACAAACTGAATCAGTCTAACTGTTACGTCAATTGAGCAGTCCAGTTGATAGGTGGTTCAGCAGGAGAACCTCGGAAGCTTGACCAGCCGAATGAGTGTTTAACTGATGAAGAAACCCAGCTGATCAATTCAACTGAACGAGAGTGAAATCAGTTCAACTGACGAGTCAACTGATTTCACCAGCCCAACTGAAGATCAGTTCAGCTGACCAGTCTGAAGCATCAGGTAGAATCTTTCAGTTGTAGATGAAGACAAACTCTTTTAGTGGACTCCAGCTGTGCGTGAAGGTACAAAGCCATTGTCCAGTCAAAGGACAATAATGGACATTGCATCAGAGCATTAAAGACAAAAAGTTTCAGAATGGCAGTCGAAAAATCGAGACACAAAGTCCAAGAAACAAATTCAAGATGTGACGGATACAATAAATGAGTCTCACTGTACGATCAGTTTTTCCCGCCTATATAAAGAGAAGATCAGTGAAGACTCAAAACAATAAGATACAGAGAGAAAAAACTTCAACGCAAATAAGAGAGAAGAAAGGGCACACACATTGCAAATCAGCTTTCAGAAGCAATCAGCCCAGAGGGACACTTCAACGTGTTATCAGCTTAGTGTAGAAACTTATATCCCTCAGTGTGTGAGAACATCCTTGTTCAGTTCTCACACACAAACACTCTCAACCACTCAAATACCGTCTTGCACAAAGACCTTAAACTTGTGTATGTAGTCTTTGACACATAGACGTTAAATAAGTGTTGGCTGGAAGGTGCTGCCTCAGTCGTAGCTAGGAGTTCAGCTTAGGCAATAGTGTAAGTCCTAGCTGAGTGGGTTTGTACAAAGAGTTGTATAAATCAAAGTCTTCTAGTGGATCCTACTCGTGGAGGTAGAAGGGGTGACGTAGGAGCAGTGGAAGTCTCCGAACATCCATAAACATATCTTGTGTATTTAACTGACTAACTACTGTTTTCAAATTATTTTGATCAGTCAGAGTATCAGTCAGTTCAGTTGTCACATAACTGAACTGATGAATGCAAAAACTAATCTACTCTTTTTCAGTTATTTAGTTTACATAAGTTAAAATATTTTCTAATAACAGTCTTCTTCACGAAGGATTACTTCGAGTTTCTTTCGCTTGGTTTTAAACCAAATTCGATTTAATTCATCGGTGTTAACATTCGTAGAACACGAGCTATTGCAGCTCATTGGAGAATATAGTGTTCGAAATGCCTTCAAAAGAACTAGCACACTCGATCCTTCAGAATGCATTTATTGATGAATATGCATAATGATATCATTGGACTACGAGTAGATCAGATGACATATTCTCTAGACCTTGAACTCTTCAAAACAAATATGCTTGAGTAGATTACCGAGGTTCTCAAGCTGTTGAATATGAAATCAAATCAGATCTCTGAACTCGTACACACTCAAAATAGGCACAATGTTGATCTTATATGTCGCATTGAGAAACAAGAAGTTGTGCTGATAGGACACAATGAAAGTCTTCACACCAAGATTTCAGAAATGGTTACCTTTCTACATGGAGGAAAGGGTGATTCCAAAAATAGAAAAAAAAAAGCTCAAAGAACAAAATTAATCTAAACTTTCATCCTCGACATCTCAGCATAAAAATCCACATGGTGGAAGTTCTGGTGGAATCTGTTGTGGTCATCATCACAGTAGCTCAAGTAGCACATACAACCAAGCCACACCTTTCTTTAACCATTCAAGAAAAGATAATTCAGGAGATAAATTTTTTTACGTAATTTTCATGCTTTCCTTTGATTCAATAAGAAGTAAAAAAAATCTTACTCTAATGATCAGGAAGGGTAGTTAAAACCATTTAGTAATCCGAGAATATTTTTTTTTTCATTTTGGCGGCACGACCGAGTGGTAATTCTTGTTTACAATAAACAACTTAGTTTTGACCCCACCAAAAAGGAGAAATTATTAAGAAAAAATTTATATCTAAGTTTTGATTATCTTAAGCTAAACTGATCTAACTCGAGTTTATATTAACGAATATTTTTAAACTGAACTAAACAAGACTATAAGTACGTTGATCAAACTACGATATTACAAACTAAATTGAATAGACAAATCGAGTTGTTCAAATATTTCGATCTGATAGAGTTTATTCATCAGCATGATTTGAACCAAGCTGTTCGACAGAACAAATCAATTTGAAGACTAGTATGTCAACAATATCTAAAGACAAAGATTCTATCTCCGAGTTTATAATAAATTTGTCTGCAAGGACAAAAGAAAGAAGATCTGTTGGTTACCCCTTTCAGCTAGTGTCTAAGGAATTTGAAATGACCGGTTCTATATTTGACAAAACAAACAAGGACACGTGGCAATATCTGCATAAGTTTTAGTTACCCAGTATATTTGTGAGTACCGTATATATTTATTAACGTTGGGACCAACACCTATAAATAAAGAATGCATCAATATTGAATGGATCTCTCGGAACAACTATTGTTTTATCAATCTTTTTCAAGCATTCAAATAGCACATCATCTTTCAAAAGATTCATCTTTAAGCTGCTTTTGCACGCACTAATTTCCCATCAGATCAGATCAATTAAGAATCAATATTGTGCACTTTGTATTCTCATTTATCTTTTATACACGAGCGTTGTTGTATTATGATAATCAATTGTAACTATCAGAAGCATATTTCTGAACTGATCAAGTTGAAGTAGAGAATGCTAGGAGTTTCGACTCATTAGGATTGTGGAAGCGAGCTGAATTGGGTTTGTACAAGTTGTTGTACCAATTAAATCTTCTAGTGAAATCCTTCTGAAAACAGTAGAAGGGGGAGACATAGAAGCTTAGCCTTCAAAAGTCCATAAATGTATTCTTTTCTCTTTACCTACTATTACATACTTGAGATCATTATATGTGCTGATAAGTCAATTGACATAAATTGAGATGTTACTTTTATATCATACTAACTATATAATTTGAGCAGCACTAATTAGAACTTGTTTATAGTAGCCCAAATTACTCAGTCCGATTGGAATATTGACTTAAACTGTGTTAAAAAACTTAGTATTATTTTACATAGTTTGCTTAACAGTTCATTCTCCTCTCTCTAAACTGTTATCTTCCACCCTAACAAGATCGAATAATTTTCATAAAATTTTCTACATAGAAATGTAGATGGCTCGAAATGTGGGAGTTGAAATGAAAAATTAGAAAAATACAAATTAACGAGGATAAGTCCTAATTATTAAGGAGGGTCAACTTCATGTAGTTGAAGGCAGTAAAAGGATTCACGAGTCTCCCGCCGCTGCATTCATTGCACAATATATAGTTATTATCATTACCAGCCTCGTCACATCCACATACAAATAGCTTGATTAATTTAAAAATTAAAGTACTATTAAATTTATACGATATTCATTCTCTTCTCATTAAAAAACTTATATTTTATGATTATTTTATACATAAATTTAGACGATATTTATTCTCTTCTCATGAAAAAACTTATATTTTATGATTATTTTATGCAAAAATATAATTTTTCTTATCAGCTAGCAGATTAAATTATTAGTCTCAATTGAACTTATGGGTCCACCTACTTAATTAGAACATGCGTGTTAGATTTATATTCATTTTTATCGATTGATAAACAGATATAGCTAGCGCGAGACATACACGAGACTCGAGTAGTATTTGTAAGAGTTTATTATAATTGTTTTTAAGTTTTTAAATAATGAAATTTTTGAAAATTATAAGTAGAAATTGATAATTACTTAAAATAACAGTGTAAGAACCCCAAAATATATTTTAAATGTTGTATCTTTGATTTCACTGGGTCGAATTTACACCAGAAAATATATTTAAAAAATTCAAATCTTTTATGACCTCCACAGCCCACAGGAAATTCTGAAACATGAATTTGTTGTTATTTTTGTTTTTTGTTTTTTGTTTTGTTTTTGAACATAATTTCCTATAGTTGATAACTCAATTATGTCTAGATATATATATATATATATATATCAAGGTGAAAATTAGAGGTTATTTTAATTTCATGCTCTTTTTATTTTTCTTCATCCCATTAACTTACACAAAAGTACTCTTACCGGTTCTGCGCATGTTTCACCCTGTTGTTTTAAAATTTAGCATCGGTTACACCCTTGAAAGAGTTCTTGCGTATATATATGTATGCATATATAGATAAGTATTATAACTTGTTTAGATAATTATTTCATTTGTATAAGAAGCAATGTATGTAAAAATGATGCTAGTGTGTGTGTGTGTAAATTGATTTCCTTAGTATGATGGAAAAGATTTATTAAGTTATAAAATGTTATCCCATTAAGTGGCTCATACTAGATAGACTTGCTTATCCTCTGCTAGGGAACCCGTGCTGGAGCAATGTAACTGGATTAGAAAAAAGATATATTTATATTTAATTATCCGCAAATTTTATGTTATATATTGGCCATAAATTTGTAAAGACTACTTAGATGTGTAAAATTATATTTTTATAAATTATCTTGATAATGTTATCATATTTAAAATTAAACATATCTCATCATGATAAACCACAATTTAAATTAAAACTTACTCGATGATGGTATGAGTTCTCTCTAAATAGTGGCGTTTGGAATCTCTAACCATACAAACCAAAAGTTACACAACACCATCAATTGCGAGGTTTAGAGTGCTTAGAAGACTCTCAAACAACTTGAAGAATTTCAAAGGAGGTGCTCAAAGCATTTTGGCAAAAACTTGTGTGAGACGGTCTCACGGGTCGTATTTGTGAGACGGATCTTTTATTTGGGTCATCCATAAAAAAATATTACTTTTTATGCTAAAAGTATTACTTTTTGTTGTGATTATGAGTAGAGTTGACCCGTCTCACAGATTAGGATCCGTGAGACGGTCTCACATGAGACTCATTCAAGCATTTTTTATATTAAGTGGATGGAGGTAAAATTTGATCTATTTTTTCGCATTTTGTATCATGTTATTAAGTTTAAATATGAATAAATTTCTTGTATTTGGTATCAGAGCAAATTTTTATCTCCGCCCTGATACGATTGAGCAAAACTTTTGAAAATCTTATTTTGTTATTTTTGTGCAATTTTCAAAATTCATAAAAATTGGGCAAAAGCCCTAACTTTTAAATCAATGGCACCGGCCAACGTACGGAACCCAACTTCGGCAATTGGACCACCTACCAAAAGCCCACTTCCGGGCGACCATAAACCACCATTGGCCGGAACATTAAGTCATCAAATTTGCCGGAAAACCGTACTTTTTACTATGCTATTTTCTGCTTCATATGTGGTCATTTATCTCTCGATTTTTAGCCGATCAGGGAGCGACTATGGAAGGGAAACGGACAACAGTCTCCGAGATGTCCCCGTCACGATTGACACTAAGACCAGACCGTGAATCGCCATCATATGCCTAGAATCCGGGAAAATCTGATCACTGCTTTTGCGCGATCTTTGGGATGATTTTCAATTTTCCAGCCAGTTGCACGACGGTGTGTGTGCGAGGATTGGTCGGTAATGGTCTTCTGTCCATGGGCGATGATATATGTAAGGTGATATCATCGAGCTAGTGGTAGAGAGGAAATTAGAAATTGATGGGCTCAGGGTTAGACTCGAAAATTGAGAATTTTAATGAATTGGGGATTTTCAAATTTTATAAACTGTTTGTCAGGTAAAATATTTAAAACTTCAATTTTTTGGAAATTTTGATCTTTTGAAATATTATCTCTCCAAAATCATAGATATTTTGCATGTTTAAATTATTTGGGTTAGATATGTCTGTTGTGAAAAAGTAAAAATTTACGGTAAAAAAGTAAAAATCTCAAACTCTCAAAATTATCACACTACACACTTTATAATATTTTTCTCTCAACTCAATTGTGATTTTCTTCACAAATGAGATATCTATTTATAGAAAATTTTTACAAATAATCCAAAAATAAAATACATCATTACTTACATCATCACACATAAATTTCAATATTCAACACCTAATTTTACCTAATTTTCAACATTCAAATATTCAACATTCAATATTCAAATATTCAATATTAAAATATTAAATTTCAACACTCCCCCTTGTGATGATAATCATAATGATTGTCTTCATTACGTGTTTTATACTGCCTCGTTAAAAATCTTACTAGGAAAAACCCATTGGGATAAAAACCATAGTAAGGGAAAAAGAGTGCAGTCACGTAAACTCCCCCTCATGTTGACACGAACAATTCTTCACAGATTTCGTAGATTGCGCATCCCAATATTATATATATGCTTTCTGAATATTGTCGTAGGAAGTGCCTTTGTGAAGAGATCTGATGAGTTTTCACTTGATTGAATGTGACGAACATCAATACATTTATTCTTCTCAAGCTCCTTGGTGAATGCGAAGAACTTAGGAGGAATATGTTTAGTTCTGTCGCTTTTTATGTATCCTTCTTTCATTTGAGCAACACATGCAGCATTATCTTCATATAGTATCACAGGCTTCTCGTCGAATGATAATCCGCATGAGATTTGGATATGTTGAGTCATTGATTTTAACCACACACATTCACGGCTTGCTTCATGTAGTGCAATAATCTCGGCATGATTTGATGAAGTTGTTACAAGTGTTTGTTTCTGTGAACGCCAAGAAATTGCAGTGCCTCCACGAGTAAATACATATCCAGTTTGAGAACGTGCTTTGTGTGGATCAGATAAGTATCCAGCATCGGCATAACCAATTATACTTGGATTAGCATCTTTTGAATACAAAAGTCCCAAGTCTGTCGTTCCTCGTAGATAACGGAATATATGTTTAATTCCGTTCCAATGTCTCTTTGTTGGATATGTGCTAAATCTTGCCAATAAATTTACGGCAAAAGATATATCAGGCCTTGTACAATTTGTAAGATACATAAGGGCACCGATAGCACTTAGATATGGTACTTCTGGACCAAGAATATCTTCATCATCTTCACATGGACGGAATGGATCCTTTTCTATGTTTAATGATCTAACAACCATTGGAGTACTTAAAGGATTTGATTTGTCCATATTAAAACGTTTAAGGATCTTTTCTGTATAATTTGTCTGGTGAACAAATATTCCACATTCTTTTTGTTCAATTTGTAAACCCAGACAATACTTGGTTTTTCCAAGATCCTTCATTTCAAATTCTTCTTTCAAGTATGACACAACTTCTTGAATTTCCTTATTTGTTCCAATGATGTTTAAATCATCAACATATACAGCAATAATTACGCATCCGGATGTTGTTTTCTTAATGAAAACACAAGGGCATATTGAATTATTTACATATCCCTTTTTCATCAAGTGATCACTTAGCCTATTATACCACATTCTGCCGGATTGCTTCAACCCATATAATGATCTTAGTAATTTCACAGAATAACATTCTCTGGGTTTTGAACTTTGTGCTTCAGGCATCTTAAATCCTTCAGGGATTTTCATATATATATTACTATCAAGTGATCCATATAAGTAGGCTGTAACAACATCCATAAGACGCATTTCTAAATTTTCAGATACTGCCAAGCTAATCAAATACCGAAACGTAATTGCATCCATCACAGGAGAATACGTTTCTTCATAATCAATTCCAGGCCTTTGAGAAAAACCTTGTGCAACAAGTCGAGCTTTATATCTTACTATTTCATTTTTCTCATTTCGCTTTCGAATAAAAACCCATTTGTATCCAACAGGTTTTACACCTTCAGGTGTAAGGACTATAGGTCCAAAAACATTACGTTTATTTAGCGAATCCAATTCAACCTGGATGGCATCTTTCCATTTTATCCAATCCTGCCGATTTTTACATTCACCAAAAGATTTTGGTTCATGATCTTCATTATCATTTATGATGTCGATTGCCACATTATAAGAAAATATATCATCAATTTCTTCTATATCTTTTCGGTTCCATATTTTTCCAGTATTAATATAATTGATAGAGATTTCATGATTCTCGTCAGTTTGTGGTTCTGACAAAACATTTTCATCATCATGTGTTTCTTCAGGAACATCATTCTCTATTTTGTGATCATTATGTGTTTCTTCAGGAACATCATTCTCTATTTTGTGATCATTGTGTTTCTCTATGAATTTTCTTTTTCGAGGATTTTTATCCTTGGAACCAACTGGCCTTCCACGCTTCAGGCGTTTAATGACATCATGACTATCTTCAATTTGTTTCTTCGGAATTTCAATTCGAGCAGGGGCATTTGCAGCATGTATATATGATTTAGTTACCCCTTTTGTGTCTGCAAATGCATCTGGTATTTGATTTGCTATTCTTTGCAAGTGCACAATTTGCTGTACATCTTTTTCACATTGTTTTGTTCTTGGATCCAGATGTAACAATGATGATACATACCATGTAATTTCTTTTTCGGTATGTTTCTGTTCTCCCCCTAACATTGGGAAGATTTCCTCATTAAAATGACAATCAGCAAAACGTGCTGTGAACACGTCGCCTGTCTGTGGTTCAAGATATCGAATGATCGATGGACTATCATAACCAATATAAATTCCAATCTTTCTTTGAGGTCCCATTTTCTTTCGTTGAGGTGGTGCAATAGGCACATACACCATACATCCAAAAATTCTCAGATGAGAAATGTCTGGTTCTTTACCAAATGCAAGCTGCAATGGGGAGTATTTATGATATGCACTTGGTCTGATGCGAATTAATGAAGCAGCATGTAAAATTGCATGTCCCCATATAGAAATAGGGAGCTTTGTTTTCATAATCATTGGTCTAGCAATCATTTGCAGACGTTTAATCAATGATTCAGCCAATCCATTTTGAGTATGTACATGAGCAACAGGATGCTCAACAATGATTCCCATAGACATACAATAATCATTGAAAGTCTGGGAAGTAAATTCACCAGCATTATCAAGTCTAATTTTCTTGATTGTATAATCGGGAAATTGATTCCTCAATTTTATTATTTGAGCAAGTAATCTTGCAAATGCAACATTTCGAGTTGACAATAAACATACATGTGACCATCTGCTGGAGGCATCAATCAATACCATAAAGTATCTGAATGGTCCACATGGTGGATGGATTGGTCCACAAATATCACCCTGAATACGTTCAAGAAACATTGGTGATTCAGTTTGGATTTTGGCTGGTGATGGTCTTATAATAAGTTTTCCAAGAGAACATGCTTTACATTGAAACTTATTATTCTGAAAGATCTTCTGGTCTTTCAATGGATGACCATGTGTATTTTCTATAATTCTTCGCATCATTGTTGAACCAGGATGTCCTAATCGATCATGCCAATTGGTTAATATTGAAGAATTATCAATTACCATGTTTGATTCAATGGGACGTATATGTGTATAATGCAATCCAGTAGGGAGCATTGGTAGTTTTTCAATCACATATTTCTTTCCTGATTTATATGTGGTAAGACACATATATTTCTCATTCCCTTCATTCATTGTTTGAGTATCATACCCATGGGAATATATATCATTAAAACTCAACAAATTTCTTTTCGATTGTGGTGAATATAAAGCATCATTGATCAAAAATTTTGTACCATTAGGTAACAAAAATTGTGCTTTACCACATCCTTTAATCAAGTCTACAGGACCTGATATTGTATTCACCGTTGTTTTTGTTGGTTTTAGTTCCAAGAAATATCTTTTATCTCGGAGGATAGTGTGCGTTGTACCACTATC
>NC_133314.1:17790056-17790725 GCF_012295235.1 Primulina huaijiensis | reverse complement strand
ATTGGTGATTCAGTTTGGATTTTGGCTGGTGATGGTCTTATAATAAGTTTTCCAAGAGAACATGCTTTACATTGAAACTTATTATTCTGAAAGATCTTCTGGTCTTTCAACGGATGACCATGTGTATTTTCTATAATTCTTCGCATCATTGTTGAACCAGGATGTCCTAATCGATCATGCCTATTGTTTAATATTGAAGAAATTATCAACTACCATGTTTGATTCAATGGGACTTATATGTGTATAATGCAATCCAGTAGGGAGCATTGGTAGTTTTTCAATCACATATTCCTTTCCTGATTTATATGTGGTAAGACACATATATTTCTCATTCCCTTCATTCATTGTTTGAGTATCATACCCATGAGAGTATATATCATTAAAACTCAACAAATTTCCTTTTGATTGTGGTGAATACAAAGCATCATTAATCAAAAATTTTGTACCATTAGGTAACAAAAATTGTGTTTTACCACAACCTTTAATCAAGTCTACAGGACCTGATATTGTATTCACCTGTTTTTGTTGGTTTTAGTTCCAAGAAATATCTTTTATCTTGGAGGATAATGTGCGTTGTACCACTATCGGGTATGCAAACTTCAGCTTTGCTCATAGCATTTTTCGTATTTGAACTTCAAAAAATATGCAATGAAAAAAAATTAATGACAA
>NC_133314.1:17786506-17789956 GCF_012295235.1 Primulina huaijiensis | reverse complement strand
CTTACAACACACATAAGGATAAGTGGTCAATCAATAAATTGATGACCACGTGTGTTCAATAGGAAGGAAATTTGTTGATGGAGAAGAGTGATAATGTTTTTATAACTACACAAGAAAATCTAAAAAGCAAGATTCAAGGGAAAAAAGAAACGAAAAATTCCACCTCAACATGACATCAAGAAAGAATCCAAGTGAGACACATAAAGAATGATTGCACCAAATTCAAATATTAGCTTGAGAATAAAGGTGTTCATATTTCATTTGTTTGCTATGAATCTAATATGATTAATACGATTTATAACACATGGTTGATTGACTCTAGTTCTACAATCCATGTCACAAATACCTTACGGGGTAGCAAAACCTAAGGAAGCCAGTGGGAAGTGAGCGTAGCATCTATTCGGGAAACAAAATGCATTCACATATGGAGGCTATAGGGACTTGCAATTTAGTTTTGGATAGTGGTTTTGTTTTAGTTTTGTTTTTGGAGAAAACATTTTATGTTCCAAGTTTATCTAGAAATTTAATTTCGATTTCAAGTCTTGTACCGTTTGGATACTCATTTCAATTCTTGAATAATTCTATAAATTTATTTTATAAATAAAATCTTTTTGGGAATAGCATATATTAAAATATACATTATAAATGAAAATTCCTCTGTATTGTAGCACCGAAGATTGAGACATATTTCCATAGAGAGGATTAAGAGATTAGTAAATAATGGAATACTCGGTACTTTGGATTTTACTAATGTTAAGATTTGTGTCGAATGCATTAAGGGTACCAAGAATTCCCAAAGAAGTGCCAAGACGAGTACCAAATTGTTAGAGACCATACATACAAATATATGTTTTTCCAAACATGGACATGAAAAGTCCGAAATATTTCATCACTTTCATTAATTATTACTCACAATACATGTATATCTACTTGAACAAACACGAAGCGTTAGATGCCTTTAAAGTTTTTAAGGTTGAAGTAGAAAATCAATGTGATAAACAAATTAAGATCGTGAGATATGATAGATGTGATGAATATTATGGTAGATACAATGAGAATAGGCAAGCTCTTGGGCCATATGCAAATTTTCTTCAAGAAAATGAGATTGTTGCCCAATATACCATGCCTAGTTTTCCTGACCAAAATTGTGTGGTTGAAAGACGAAATGAACTTTAATGCACATGGTTAGGAGCATGAGGAGTAACTCCAAACTTACCAAGAGCTTGTGGATTGAAGCACTTAAAAAGGCAGGGTATATATTAAACTGAGTTCCAACTAAGGATGTCCAAAAGACGCCATTTGAATTATAGAAAGTTTGGAAACTGAGTTTGCAACATATGAGCATTTGGAGATGCTCGTCTGAAGTAAGAGTTTATAATCCACAAGAGAATAAACTGGACCCAAGAACCATAAGTGAATATTTTTATGGGTATGCGAAAAATCTAAAGGGTACATATTTTATTTTCCATCTCATAGCAATACTGTGGAATCAAGAAATGCGAAATTTCTCGAGAATGACTTGATTAGTGGGAGTGATAATATAAAAGATGTAATTCTTAAAGAATATCACATTAATGATCAATCATCTTGTTTAACTGATCTGCGTAGAGCGTTCTAGCTACCAGGGTTAGAGAAAGGGGTGAAAGCGGTCATTTCATATTAGGCTATTAACAACTGAAATAGTACTTTAGAAACTTTTTCTTTCAAAATGAAACGTCGATAAAAGATCAATAGTCTATTTTATACGGAAAGCCAAACCTTTATCTTTATTAACAAAATATTGGAATGACCAAATAACAGCCCAAAGAACTACTAAATGGGTGTCAAAAAGAAATGAAATGGGATCTGTTGGAACTTTTCAAGTTCGTAATCTTGATTTTGATGTTAACAAAACTTGTAATTTTGTTACTAATGATTTACTTTAGTGTGCAGAAGCTAGGATCAGTTACGAGTTGTCTAAATCGCAAACTGAAAACCCAAATGATCGCACAAACTGAATCAGACGAACTGGTATGTCAAACGAGAAGTTCAGCTGATAAGTGGTTCAGCAGGAGAACCTCAGAAGCCTGAACAGCCGAAGGAGTATTCAACTGATGAAGAGCCTAGTTGACCAGTTCAACTGAACAAGAGCAAAATCAGTTCAACTGACGAGTCAACTGATTTCGCCAGCCCAACTGAAGATCAGTTCAGCTGACTAGTTCGAAGCATCAGTTAGAATCTTTCAGTTATAGATCAAGACAAACTCATTCAAGTGGATTCCAACTATGCACAAAGGTATAAAGCAATTGTCCAGTCAAAAGACAATAATGAACGTTGCATCAGAATATTAAAGACAAACGTTCTAGAAGGGCAATCGAAAAGTCGAGATACAAAGTCCAATGAACGAATTCAAGATGCAACGGATACAATAATTGAGTCTCACTGTACGATCAATTTCCCGCGTATATATATAGAAGATCAGTGGAGACGAAAAAAACAAAAAGGATAACAACCAGAGAGAGTATGGTAAAAAGAAATGGCACACTTATTTGCCTATCAGCTTTCAAGAAGCATTCAGCCTAGAGGGATACTTCAACGTATTATCAGCTTAGTTTAGAAGCTCACTTCCCTCAGTGTGTGAGAACACCTTTCTGGTGTATTCATTGTTCAGTTCTCACACACGAACACATACTACCACTCAAATACAGTCTTGCACAAAGACGTTAAACTTGTATATGTAGTCTTTGACACATAGATGTTAAAGAAGTGTTGGCTGGAAGGTGCTGCCTTCAGTCGTAGCTAGGAGTTCAGTTTAGGTAGTAGGGTAAGTCCTAAGCTGGGTGGATTTGTACAAATAGTTGTATATATCAAAGTCTTCTAGTAGATCATACACGAGGTAGTAGAAGGGATGACGTAGGAGCAGTTGAAGTCTCCGAACATCTATAGCTATAAGAGAACGTGTTAAAGATAACACAGTAGTTATCGAACATATTAGCGCCGAATTGATGATTATTGATCATTTGACTAAAGCCATGTAACTACATAAATTTAAGGATCGTGCAGAAAATATGAGACTTGGTTTCTCTATGTAATTTTGTTATAAAAACAAATTCATTTATCAATGATACTTTTTTATAATATTTTTCTTATATTTGTTATTTGTGTACACATTTATTGATTTGAGAAATGTCACTAAAGTTGAACCTGAATAAACACAAGGTTTATTCATTAAATTATTTCAGATCGAGAAACATGATACATTGTAATACATGAAAGATAAAACTCGCATTTAGGAGACTTATCGACATGGTCAGTGTATTTTGTTTACTCATTTGGTAATGATGAGATATATATGGACCAAGTTGAGGAGAATGTTGAAAAATATTTATTAAGTTATAAAATATTATCATATTAAGTCGCTCATATGATGATAATTAAAATATTTAATTATGCACAAATTTTATATATATA
>NC_133314.1:17718141-17786440 GCF_012295235.1 Primulina huaijiensis | reverse complement strand
ATATACGACAATTGAGTATTAAACCATAGCGGTGTCTTTGGTGTAGTTTGGCACATCCGAATACCAGCTGGCTGTTAGGACTTAGGCCCATTTATGTACAAAAGTATATATTGAAATTAATTAATTAGTTGGATTTCAAGAATTTATTAATCGTAATATTCTTTAATTTTTATTTAATTTGAAATTATTTTAATAGCACAATGTAATGCTATTATATATTTTCAAGAATCAAGTTTTAGGGTTAAGATACACCTCTGTAATCCTTTACTTCATTATTTTTATGGTTCAATGTCAAGTGATTTAACCGTTCAAATTTACTCAACGTAATGAAAATACTATCATATCGAAATTTGATATAAAAGCGAGATTTAAACAATATTTTTTAATTTCAAATTTAACTTATTATCACTTAACTTTTTGAATATAAATTTAATAATAATTTTGTTCGATAAACTACGAAATATATCATTTTTTATATAAATAATTAAAATATTATTCAAATATTTATATGTCGAGTCTTTTCAAGATCTGATTGAAGTTCAGGTAAATAGGATTTCAAATGATTGTTTTTAGAACAATCACCACCGATTTCTTCCACAATTGGACCTTTTTTTTAAGCACCCATCTTCTTTAGTTCCACTTTTCTTTTAAAATATCTAAATATATCTACCAAAATAATAATACAAAAATCAATCGATGGAGAGATAAACAATAAAAATGAGGCAAAAACTTGTGTGAGACGGTCTCACGGGTCGTATTTGTGAGACGGATCTCTTATTTGGGTCATTCATGAAAAAGTATTACTTTTTATGCTAAGAGTATTACTTTTTATTGTGAATATGGGTAGGGTTGACACGTCTCACATATTAAGATACGTGAGACGGTCTCACATGAGACCCACTATAAAAATGAATAAGGAATTTGGAAGAAAAACAAATTTAATTGATGAAGGCTTTGGTTTGGAAGATATTTTATTGTGTCATTAATAATAACTCATGCGTAAAATTTTAAAAGTCTTAAGAATATTTTGTGAATTAAAGGGGGGCAGCTGTCTCCATGGCTCTAAGTGGTGTTAGCATCGATAATACGAAACAATTGATTATACTTTTATACATGAAATTTGGTTTTAAATATAAAAAATAATCATGAGAATATATAGAATTAGCTAAACTTCGGTGGTGTGGTTGATGACTAGTTCAATTAATTTTTTTGAAAAAAAAAATCAACAGTTAAGTTATTTTATATTCCACGTACATATTTTAATAATACATGGATAAATTTATTCAATAAACGTTCTCACATAATCAATAAATTAAATAAAAAAATTTGAATTATCTGATTGAAAATTTAGGGAAAATGATTATACATGACACAATAATATATAATATATGTATAAGGTGAGTAGGTCTCTTGTGAGACGGTCTCACGAATCTTTATATGTGAGACGGGTCAACTCTACCGATATTCACAATAAAAAGTAATACACTTAGCATAAAAAAATAATACTTTTTCATGGATGACCCAAATAAGAGATACGTCTCACAACATACGATCCGTGAGACCATCTCACATAATTTTTTGCCATAAAAGATACACATCAAATCATTTATGTATGTGTTGAATTCAAAGTACATAATGCCATGAAAGAAAGCTCATGTCAAGTAATCTACTAAAGTTTTTATGATATAATTAATGCCTGTGGATTGGATCCATAGTTACTAGTAACTAGACTTGGCTATGATCTAGGTTCGGTCCGGGTTGGATGCGTTGGGTTTTGGCTAACACAAACCTGACCTTTAGCCGGTCATCTTATATAAAAAAATATATTATATTACATTATGTTCAATCATATTTGCTTGTATTTTCTCTGGTCATTATTCCGGATGTTCCATCAATTTCGTCTTGGTCTTCTTCATCATTTTTAATATGTTATGTCTGGCTAACGACTTTTGAAAAATCATTGAGAAAACATTGGGCTTCCAAATTTTTCGTCCTTAAGTTAGAACGACTCTCATCCAATGTATTTCTTTTAATACTAAAAGCTTGCTCTACTGCAACCGTTGAAACGGAGCAAACTAGAATTTCTTTTGCCATTATATACAAAATTGGATATATTTGTGTTTTTTATAACCACAATCAAAAAATGTCGAAATTTTCACATATGTATCACTAGAATCAAAAGTAATGGTAAAATAATTCTCAAGTTCTTGATTGAAACTTTAAGATCCTCATGGACATTTCGTCTGTTCTCTTAATAAAAGTTATACTTTAGTAAGTTTAAAAGTAATCTTACTAGTGATAGTGAATTGTGTTTCATGTGGATCAGTTTGTCCACCATATTTGGTGTTATATTCATTAAAAATATCATATAAATGAGTTTTAATATTAAACAAAATCAATGAGATATTAAGAACCGTTTCAATAACATGATCTAAATATTCATAATATAATGTTAACATTTCTTTTAAATCATCTAATTTAAGTCTAGGATCTAAAACAAAAGCACATAATTTTTTTTCAAAAATTCGTAAAAAAAAATTCCATTTTTCTTTCATGACATAAATACACTGACCTTAAGAATCATCATTAGATTTAATATGTTCACTAAATATACATGCAATGTTGCAAAAATGTATTAGTACTAAATGAGAAGTAGGATAATAAATATCAGATGATTGGTCACTAGCATCATTAAAAACTTTTAAAATTTCACAAATACTAGTGCATATGTTACATTGATTTGAAAGCAAATAAATATCACGAGCTTGAACATGCCATGAAAATATACATAAAAATATGTTTATTCAAAAGATGATAATAACAATTTTCATGTTGAATTCCAACAAGTTGGAACGTCTCGTGCAAACCGTTTAGGTTTCATATAATTTATTTTACAAAATTTGCCCAATTGTTTCATAACTTGGGATGTATTTATAAATAATGAATTGTGTTCCTAATTGGATGAATATGTGATGATAAATTTTTTAATCCATCTTGAATATACAAATTTAAAATATGACATGTGTACTTAATATGAAAAAATTTACCACCTAGTAATGATTTGCATATTTCAGTAAACTCAGAAGTAATATAAGTATTTGCACTAGCATTATCAAAAGAAACTGAAAAAACTAGAGAGGTTAGACCATATTATTCTAAAATAACAATTAATATAAGTTGAAAAATATTGTGTCGTGTATGTTTCTGTTGGAACATTTAATTTTCGTGTTTGATAAAAAAAAATAACAACTGAATTCGAGCATAAACTGAAATCAGTAACCTAAATGATCGCTAGCCCAAAATTATATTCAGCGTAAAAATTAACATATCAAACTGATTAAGGGACTTCTAATTTAATTCAAACCGATAGGCTATCACTTTAAACAAAATCGTTACAAAAACCTTATCGATCAGTGATTAAGGATCATAACATAAAGTTATACAGTTTTTTGTTTATACTGATCAATATTAAGGATCAGAGTAATAGTCTCTCTCAGAAGTCAACTGATACCAGAAAGACGATAAACCGAAAACAAGTAAATTTACAGTCATGAACGTATATTTTTCATATAAGTTAAAATTGAAGATTGAGACTATATATGAGATCAGTTGAACCAGCCAGCGACAAGAATTCTCGACTGAAAACAAAGCCAAATCTCTTAGCAAAAATATTACAAGTCAGATTAAAGAAGAAGCACACACTGATTCGTTATTCATTTGATAATATCAAAGATCATATTAGTTCACAAATTGTTCTGTTTATTTCACATAAGCTGTGAGCAAGGAACTCTATTGTTCTAAATCTTCAGTTTCACCCATATAACGTAACCAGACCGCCTTAAGGTGGTTCCGATCACGGTTCTGGGTCAAACCGACTGACAAGGTTAACAAACACTTTGACCATGGACTGATTCCGCTTCGAGTCTTTGTTTGACCTGGTACGTTCTTGACCAAGTCAGTTTTTGAACAAATCATCGATTTTTGGTCATGAGGAGCTGCTGTCTCATTTAAGACCAAAAGTTGTGTTTTGTTTGTGTATTGCCCATACTCGAGGCTCAAAATTCTTGGGTGTGCATAAAAATTTCGAGCCATAATTTAAGGTTTATAAATGTCCAAATTATGTCGACCCAGCTGCTTTGACAAGTGACAATTTTGCATAATGATGTGTATGTTATTGAAGACTTAATAGATATTTAAATGGATCCATCAATTCATCATCACTTTATTTGTTTGTCATTAGTCGCGCGGGTCTTTTACATTGATAATGTAAGATAACAAAACGAATGCAACCTAATTNATATATTGAGAATTAATTATTTAATCTCGTGATATTAATTAATATTAGAACACAAAATAGTATGATTCAAAATTAATATCCCCAGAATAAATAGTATGATACAAATAATCGTGGAAAAAATTATGATTTTGGTTACGTAAGTTGACATGTTTTTTTTATTTTAATCTTGTAACTTGTTAGTATTAGCTTTTCATCCAGAAACTAGGATTGTTATTTTAGTTTTGATCATTTTTTTTCCAAAAATCATTAAATCTAACAGATATTGCTTATTTGAAATGGATTATCTCTTATGTGGCTCATATGATGGAAATAAAGCTCATATTACACACATTAAAATTCATCTAAATAAAAAAAAGAAAAATAATTTTAAACGACACCCAATATTTCAAAATGTGTGAGAAAAGATTTTCATTTTGTTTATGTATATTTTAATATATGTTTTATTATTGTCACATGAATGGGTGGTCTAAGGTCGCCCTCGAGCTTGTCTACGCTATCGCTCGAGTAGCTCTCGGCTTTGAGCCATGTAAAATATCATAGATGTCAAATAAACAATATTCAATAGATTTAGTGATTTCGGAAAAAAAATCGATCAAAACAAAAAAAAAAAATCTAAGTTAATGAACGAAAACTAAACTCTGAAAAGTTGAAAGACTGAAAATAAAAAAGCAGACAACTTACATGACCAAAATCCTAATTTTCCCGAACCGACCGTGACTAGTGAATATCTCAAAATGATTGGTCCGACGGCAAATCGCAACCGACCAATTTGGTAGGCGGATTGGTTGGATTCAGACCCAGTTGGTCCACACGAATCAATTGTGTTTAATTTAGAGGTCATAATCCCATCTTTCCTTGAAACACAAGTTTGATATTACTCCTATATCGTTTCTTGAATTTTATGAAATTGATATTTTTATGGCACGATAACAAGATTGGCCGTATTGTAGAATGATCCGAACAACTATATATTTTTATATTCCATGGTGATTTCGTGGAAAATTTATAGAAAAAGAAAATCAAATTTAAAATGTATATTGATTAGGGCGATGTTAATATTTTACGAAATACATAATTATAAGGCAAAAAATTGTGTGAGACGGTCTCACTGGTCGTATTTTATGAGACGGATTTCTTATTTTGGTTATCCATGAAAAAGTATTACTTTTTATGCTAAGAATATTACTTTTTATTGTGAATATCGGAAGAGTTGACCCGTGTCATAGATAAAGATTCGTGAGACCGTCTCACAAGAGACCTACTCTAATTATAATTATGCTTTCAAAAAAATATAGGTTGATTTTGTTTTAGGCATTTTTTCCTCCCTATGCTTACGCATTGTACATTAATGACTACATGCATAGTTTAATTTTAAGTCTATGTAATTATAATATTATGTAATCTATGGTTCTAGACTTCTAGTTCAATTATTTGTAATAGATAAATAAATTAAGGGAAGCTTTCAATTTCGGTGTCACGTGTTTGATTGATTCTTTGCGATTTCGATCTTTATGTTATCAAGTCTCTGTTTTAGTATTGCACTTTTATATTTTTGTCAATGTTAATGTTGCGTAAAAACCCCTTCTTATTTTTTTTTGCCAAGAAATTAAACCATAAAAATGATCACACGCTCAAGAACAAAATGCGAAGAAAAATAAAAATTACACCGAGAATTATAATGTTTCGGATGAACTCAGTCCTACTCTACTCAACCCATAGTTCGTTCCATTGTACCTAGGAAAAGTTTACAACGAAGAATCGACTCTCTATAGCCTTACACCAAGAATTATAATATACTAGATTAACTCATCTCACGGATATAAAATCGTGAGACCATCTCATAAAAAACTTACTCATTAGTTTTATTGATGGGAATCATTTATATGTTAAATTTTTTTTTAATTTGATATATAATATAATATCATAATATTTATCATGTAACACAAATTAATATGAAATCATTAGTTTTTATTTTTACTTTCCCAAAGTTAATTATCTTGCAAATTTAATTTCTTCTTTCATTGATATTTTGTTTGTTAACATGATATCACATACGCATTAATGAGTTTAACCGAAAGCATGATAGTTCATTAATTTATATTGTTAAAAAAAAATTCACCTTTTGCAATGTGACGTCAATCAATGGTATTCTTTAATTCGACTTACATCTTAAATTTATCATGTTTCAAAACCCTATATAGGACACATGCCTAAAAGATGAAAATAAAATATTACGGTATTAAAAAATATTTATACCGATATCGTATTGAAAATTTTGGTATAACGAATTTTAGCATACCGATTATATCGAAATATTGCGGTACGATATCTGTATATACCGTTTTNTATATTATTTCAGTACTTCAGATTATACCGAAAATTTCAAATTTCAATCTGTTAGCGTACCAAAAATTTCGGTATCGATACCTTATCGTACCGAAAATTTCGATAAATTCGATATTTTTTGATATGGTAACCTCGATACACCGATATTTTTCTCTACCCCTACTCGTCACGCGTTGTCACGCGTTTTATTATATACAACAAGTTCAATATATAATTAAGTACTTGAAATATGTGGACCGCGTAAAATAACATTGAATTGAAATAGAAGGAGAATAATTACAAATGTTAGGGTTGACAACCGCCAGAATGGTCCAGGCCACGGGATTCTTGTGGGACAAACATGTATCAATTTATTGATATACGGTTCTCTAGAATGGCCCAGCCCTAATTTTTTTTTAATTATTTTAAATTTTTTTTTTTTTACCAGTTTCATTAATTTTTGAGAACCAAACTTCTGATCTTATGTTTTCAAAATATCAAAATTAATTTCTTGGGATATTTATTTTTAGCAGATGGATATGTTATATTACGTTCGTTCGAAGTTTCATCGTGATTAAATGCTTAAATTTGTGTACAAAATTTCTAGTTTCTGTGGTAATTTGTTTGGTGATGAAGATTTAAATTAAAAGTAATAATTATAAGATTGGGAAAAAAAATTCCGATCTAATTCATGCAATTAGATAAAAATCAGAGAGTTTTCACAATCACTAAAAAAGTTATCCTTGGCTTTTGGTTTAATAAAAAAATCATTTTTATATGTTTGTTAAACCCGGATTTTTCTTTAGATTTTGTTTAATTTAATTGAAATCTGGTGAAATATTGATTCAACTTCTAAAAAAGTGATAATATTACAAAGTTATTAATAGAATACTTATTTATCAAACATAATTCATTTCTGATAAAAATTTTTAATAATTTCTATAAAAGAAGAAGTTGTCACAAATATTCTCTTAAAATAAAATATCGTGAATGGAGATGGAACAATTTTACGAGAATTTATTTATTTTTTAAAAAAAATACAAATTTCGTTTTCGTTGACGATTACTTTTGAATCCTAACTCGAGTAAAATGTTGAATCCATGCCCGATTGAGAAGTATACAGTCGTAAGACTAGGAAAAATAACACATTCGATTGATTCAAAGTCCTGTGTAGTTTTGGTTTACTTGATGGGGTAATATCATTTGACTTTGAAAAAAAATTGGTGATAGCTAGAATTCTCTACACATATTGACCTTTGGAAATTCGATGTGCAATTTTACTTGATTTTCTTGGATCTAAATGGAAAAGAATAAGACTGATATTTTTATATATATGGACAAAATAAATATAGAGAAATAAATAAAAAGTCAATGTTGTAGGTTCTAATACCATATTAAATTTAGGTAAAATCACAATTTCCATACTACATGTTATCTTTTTGAAATCTTGATAATTTATGTTATCTTAGTCCTAAATCTTTCGAGTTTTGATAGTTTTAGTCATTTTCTCATCAGAGCATTGATGCGACACTGTAAATATAAATGTCACGTCAGAAAATGATCGAATCGAAATTCCAAANTATAGGATCATAAAAATTGCAAGTTTTCCTTAATCTATATTTATAAAATAGCAAATCATAATTAAAAGGATATGAAGGTACACGTTTCATGAATCTTCTTCATCTACCGAGTTGAATAATATGTATGTGAGATTTCACGAGTCGAGTAAATGCATTTTTCATCTAATCGACCCATCACGTCTCTGTCCTTTCATTTAAAACAGTACTGTGAATTTTTAAATGTTGAAAATTAATAGAAATAATTATGAAGCCAAAGTTGAGAAGTACCAAAAAATATGGAAAACTCTATTTTTGGTCATGTGTGATTGTAAATTAGGTCTTTTATGTCATCAAACTTCAGTTTTAGTCGTGTATATCTTCCGTTTTTTTTTTGGGACAATTTTTGTCTTTTTTCATTGAGAGTGCTGATGTGACATTAGGACGCTATAGCTCCATGCATGTCGGAACAATGAATAAAATTGTTAAAAGAAATAAATATAGTAGACTAATACAGAAACTTGACTATACAGAGAATCCAAATCACAAAAAGACACACATACATGAACAACAATGCAATTTTCCCAAAAATATTTAAGAGCAAGAATTATAATAAATATCTTCAGAAAAATTACTCTTGAAATTTTATTTTATTTTATTTATTTTTATTTGAGAAAGAGGATTCTTTGTATTGAGGAAGTGGAAATTGGTAGTGTGTGACATGCTTGTAAGTTAGCCCACCTGCGAGGACCAACGTCACATGTCTGTATAATGAGACACGGTTTGGCTTTCCATTACGGAACAAAAATGTAGTTCATGTATCTCCAAAGCACATGGGTTACTGATTATGTCGATCTACCAAAGAATTTATATAAATGTGTTGACTTCTGGAAATTAGTATTTTTTTTTGTCTTCCAATAGATTGTTATTTATTTTTGTTCATTTAGCTTGTACGTTTTTCATTCTGGTCAAGTTTTCGATCAAAAACGTTATTATTCATTAGAGCTTTAACATTGTGTCGGGAATGGATGAAGTGTACAATGTCATGTCAGTAATTCAGTGAAAATGATTAAAATTGAATAAGAAGTA
Source organism: Primulina huaijiensis (assembly GCF_012295235.1). NCBI lineage: Eukaryota > Viridiplantae > Streptophyta > Magnoliopsida > Lamiales > Gesneriaceae > Primulina > Primulina huaijiensis. The sequence goes on along the minus strand of NC_133314.1, from coordinate 17,777,173 downwards.
CAAAATTAGTGGATTAATACTTTGAGTTGACTAAAATTTAAAAACATATATACAAGTTATAGGTTCAAACTTCAAAACTATAATTTTCCTCTTTTTCATATAAATATAATATTTACACTTAGGGCACTAATTGGTCGCTAACCAAGAATAGAGACAGATGAAAGATCGCTTTTTTCAGTATCAAAATGTTGAGTGCTAATTGTTTGAAACCCGTGTCGGTAGCCGGTTACTAAATTAGCGACAAAATTTATTGTCTCGATCTCTAATATAGATAATGATGTCATTAAATTTGGTCTCTAATTTAAAGACTGATGTCATAAAAGCGGTCTCACAAAATATATTACACTACTACAAAAACGGCATTTAAAAACTGTTGTAACTTAGGGTGTTGTTGAAAGTCCGTTCAACGACAACGGTTTTTATGCGTTGTGGAAGATCAAATTTGCGACGGTTCAAATAAAAATAGCGACGGGTATGAATAAAACCGTCGCTAATTACATAAACCGTCGCTACTTCAAATCAGCGACGGTTTTATAACCCGTCGCTAATTTTATAGCAATCACGACCGTCGCTAAATATAGTGACGATCATCTGTCAAGATTTCCGTCGCTAATTTGTTTCGAAAAATAAAAAAAATACTTTTAATAATTTAATAAATCTAAAAGAAACTAATAATCCAAACTAAAATCGTGTAAAAGAAAAAAAATTTTAAGTGTTGTGAAGTAGTAAAATCGTGTAAAAGAGAAAAATTTTAAGTGTCATAAAGTGGTTAGAAAAATTTTACGTGTTGTGTGAAAGTGATAAAATTGTGTAAGAGAAAAAAAATTTTAAGTGTTGTGTTAAGTGATGAAATGGTGTAAGAGAGAAAAATTTTAAGTGTTATGAAGTGGTGAAAAAAATTTTAAGTGTTGTGTGAAGTGATAAAATGGTGTAAAAGAGAAAAATTTTAAGTGTGTGAAGTGTTGTGGAGAAAAATGGAACGAAAATGGAGATATTTATAGACAGTTTGCGACGGGTTTTGGTTAAACCGTCGCTATTGGCGACGGTAAATGATAAACCGTCGCATATTTTTATTTGGCAACGGTTTGGATTTAAACCGTCGCTAAAATTAGCGACGGTTTCAAAACAATGTCGGTAATTTTAGCTACGGGTTTGTCAAAACCGTCGCTAAATTTAAAGATGCGACGGGTTTTTTTTATAACAGTCGCTAAAATTAGCGACGGTTATTTCAAAACCGTCGCTAATTTAAACTTAGCGACGGTTTTAAAAAAACTGTCGCTAAATTTAACCGCCGCTAAATATTGCAACGTTTTTCAAAACCGTTGTTTGTCAAAAAACCACACTAATCGACAACGATTTCTTCAAACCGTTGTCAATTGTCCAAAAAAAAAACGCTAATCGACAACAGTTCATGGAACCGTTGTCGTTGACCTAAAAAAAAAGCTCAAAGACAACGGTTATATAAAACCGTTGTCATTGATCCCAAAAACCGTTGTCTTTGACCCCAAAAAGACAACGGTTTTTAAAAACCGTTGTCTTTGTCCCCCAAAAGACAACGGTTTTCGATAAAACCGTTGTTAAAAAACATACGACAACGGTTGTTGTGAAAAACCGTTGTCGTATGTGCGTTGTTGTATGCAGAATTTCTTGTAGTGATTACCACAACCTTTAATCTAAGGGCTCACACAATTAATGCATTTCATGAAAAAAAGTTTGTGGCATCTTTTGTAACTCATGGATTAAGGGTTAGGGTACTACTACTTATAAGATAGCATGAACAAATCTAAACCAAAGCCAATTACATTGAAGTGGTTTAATAAGATTTAAAGCTGACACAAATAAATAAATATTAATTTTATTCTCAAAAAAAAAAAAAAAGATAACCATTTCTACCATTTTTTATTGAAATTCAAAAGCCAAACATGGATAAATATATAAATAACATCATAAATTTAATTCTTCTTAGAGTGACCAAATTATTTTTAAGAAAATATTACACATGAATGATGAAATTAAAAGAGTTGAATAAAAATAGGGAGACCTCAATTAGAAAAGTACAATAATTATATATAATAACAATTAATAAAACAATTAGGGAATGAATTCTAACATTGTTTTAAATTATTAATTAATATATAGAGTGGTCACGGGGTTCACTTGACTATGCAGATTAGTATACCCCAACACATGCAATATATACCGTCCCCAACCTAAGTCATATGCGTGCAGCAATTTGTCTACCCCAACACCACCCTACTAATCTAAACTTCCTGTTAACTAAATTAAATTAATGTTAATTAATACGTGATTATGATTGATAATTACAAGTATATTTATAATTACGTCGACTAACACTCAACATTATTAATTATATTTGCATTATTCAAGATTGATCGAGTTTTTTTTATCATCTTACTTACTTGAATTCGACCATATGTTTATATATCGAGTAGCTCGAGTTCTAGACCTTTAATAATTTTCAAAAATTAATTGGAGATGACTAAGTCTCCTTTAAGGTCATTATTTTATTGAAAAATTGGTTTTTTTAGTCGTGTAATTTGTTTATTTGCGATTTAGGTGCTCTATTTTGTCGAGTTTCAATATGATCCTCTATCTTCGGTTTTTTCCCCCCTCAATTTTAGTCCTTTTTAACTTGACAATTATGTTCCATCAATTACGTGTGTAGTGTACTACATCAGCTTTCCAGATAAAGAAAAGAGTTAAAATTAACAAAAGTTTAAAAAAAATACATTATCAAGCAAAGAAGCAAATACACATGACCAAAATATTTTTTTTTTTTGTTTTATTGGTTGTAGACTCAAAGCATTTAGCGGGAATTCGTTTAATTAACAAGGAAAAATTGAATCATAAATACGACTATGAAGTAGCAGCTCCGGTGATATATATTCGAGCTCGGCACGATTAGTTGCTCGGAAGGCTCATTCTCAATTAAAATAGAATTTGGAGTTGAACTCCAAGCAAACTATTCATTTGTGACTCGATTTACTCGCAACTCATTATCAATAATGTTATAAAATGCAGATTTAAACGTACTTTTTTTAGGTCTTCTTTGTACCTCATTTAGGGGTATTGATGCTAGGAAAGTATCTGAGTTCTTGATTTATTTATATTTGTTGCATTAAGTGTCTAGCTAATTAATATGGAGAAACAGAGAGTCGTGCNAATTGCATATAAAGATTATAGATATAGGGCTGCTGTACGTACACTCCAACTTTTAAAAAGATATTTAAATAGAACTAATTATCCATGCATTTCTAAATTGAAAATTTATGTTTATAAGCAATAATAATGGTTCGTTCCATACTACAATAAGAGAAATTAAATATTTTTCACAAAACTTACAATATTGGATGCATAAAAGTACTTGCACGATTTCAAGGTTCATAAAATCTATATATATATGGAAGAAATATCGATCGAGTCATGCGAAAAATGGAGATAAGAGATCGTCGAATAGAATGTTAATTAATTCATGCATCAGTAAGACAAATTCAGTGCAGGCTTCGACTTGATCATCTGGTTGAATATGCATGCATGTTATGCAGTAGCTTTCATATTAATTTCGTACATTCCAAGCTCGCAAAGGCAAGAATCTATGTATGAATATGATGTAATACATTCAAGGTTCTTTAACTTGGGTACGAATTTGGTCAAGCCTTGGGTCCAGCCGATACAACTCGCAAATGAGTTTAAGATACTAGGGGCTCAATATTTATTATGTTAATAATGAATTTATTAATGTGAAAATATTGTTAGATTCGAACATTGCTATTCTTGCAATTTCTTTCACCATATATTAAAGTTGAGGGCAATTTTATCATGAAAAAATTGTATTTTTGATCATGTATGTTGGACTCTTTGCAATTTTGGTTTTCTGTGTTGTCGAATTTCAGTTTTAGTCTCTTTATCTTTATTTTTTTGGCAGTTTTAGTCATTTTTCGATGTGGCGCTGATATGACACCATTGTGACGGTAATGTGACACTGATGTTAATACTGTCACATCAATACTTCAGGTGAAATAAGACTAAAATTGTCAAAGATTGAAAGATACACGGTTAAGACACAATTGACAATATAGAGGAGTAAAACGTCGAAAATACAAATATATATACAACTTCAAAAATGTAATTTTTTATTATTATTATTTTCATTATAGATTTTTTATATGTTAAGTTATGAGATGAGTGATACATATTTCTCTTCATTTGCGTTTCTATCTTGAATAAGTTAATTAATGCATATTATTGCATCTCAAGTAAATATTTTTTTTAGAAAACTCTTCGACAAATAATACTGATCAGATCTTTTAAGAAAAATTAAATACAAAAAGAAATATATACGAAGCTATGGAAAAAAGATAGAAGTGAAGTTACATGAAATTTCGGTTTAGCTTATTGTTCATCCCTCGTGGTCAATTATTTTTTGGAAAAATTATAGAGTAGATATCTTGTGAGACGATCTCACGAATCTTTATCTATGAGACGGGTCATCCTTACCGACATTCACAATAAAAAATAATATTTTTTCATGAATGACCCAAATAAGATATCTATCTCACAAAGTACGACCTGTGAGACCGTCTCACACAAGTTTTTGCCAAAATTATATTATCTTCTATGTTATCAAATTTTAGTTTTTACTCTTATATCTTCCGTTTTTTTTGCGATTTTAGTTATTTTCATTGAGATCATACAGGTGCGACAACAAACTCATCAACGCTACATCGAAAAATGATTAAAATCACATACTAAGCATTAAGTTGGTGGAACAAAAATAATTACGCAATGATTTTCCACTCAATATATAAGTATATATAACCACGTACGGTGATGAGGAAAATAATTATAGAACAACAAAAATAATAATAATCGCATTTTCAGGGAAAAAAAATCATCAACCAATTGATATGATATTATATTAGAAAGCACAAAATAAAATTTAAAAAAAATTACTGAAGTTTTAACCAAAACCTACCCCATAATTTTCGAATATAACAAAATTAATGGAGGAATTAAAAAGGGTCCAAACCCACCGCAATGAAACTTGGCCACCCTGTCCTGTATATGTTCTGTCCCTTTCTCATTTTAAATACCTAATATTCAATAAATCTTGCCGATTGTAGGCCCTCGAACTCGACTATTCATCTCACCGTTTTCTTCTTCCTCTCCACAACTCTTCTAGATATTGTCTAAAAACCACTCTCCCCACTTGCACGTCATTCCATGCATGTATAAAAGGTCTGGATCAAGAATTGTATGGCCATTAACGCAGCAGCCATGAACAATAATCAAGAAGATCATGAAAATGTTAACAAGCAAGAAGATGATCAGCATCAGCATGATATGGTGATGCCGGGTTTTCGGTTCCATCCGACCGAAGAAGAGCTGGTTGAATTCTACCTCCGCCGTAAGGTTGAGGGCAAGCGTTTTAATGTGGAACTTATCACGTTTTTAGACCTTTATCGCTATGACCCTTGGGAACTTCCTGGTATATTTTATTTGGCTTTTTGTGTATGTTTATATGTGTGAATGAATCTATGAGTGTTTTTACCTTTTAAAAGAACCCTTGCGAGTAGTAGACCTACTATATAGTTCAACCCTCCCGTTCATTTCTTGATTTTCAGTTTATGCAACGTGTAGGTAAGGGCTTTTGCTGGTCGAATTGTTGCGATGAATCGCTATGAACGATCACTTGAAATTCATCCTTTTTCCCTGTTTCTTGATCTTCAATTTTCTAAAAGCATGTGGAGTACTAGTTTCAATTCAAGGGCTTTTAGCACGATGCTGACGAATCGGCATAATTGAATCACCAAAAATCACCCCCTTATCTTACTTTCTTGATTTTCACTTTTCTGCAAGCCGTACAGAACATTTTCAAGGGTTTTTAGTAACCACTTCCTAGAGGTAGGTAGATCAGTACAAGCGATTGGAGAACATCAGCCCCTTTTTCCTTTTGATTTTCATTTTTCCACAAACATATATGGAAATAACTTTCAAGAACTTCTATCTATAAGTTTGTTCAGATGGTGCAGTACAATTGATCACAGAAAATAGAAGAAACTGCTGGTCGAACAAATTTATTTTTCTCCATTATGTTCTTGCTTACTAAAACTACGTATTGTCTCAATACGTTTGATTCTTTTTACTTTAATTTCATTATAAGTGTGTGTACGTATGTGTGTTATTTATGGTGCTAAATTAATTTTTTTTCTTTTGCTTTAAATCTTTTAGCTTTAGCTGCAATAGGGGAGAAAGAATGGTACTTCTATGTGCCTAGGGATAGGAAGTATCGCAACGGGGATCGACCTAATCGTGTGACAACTTCTGGATATTGGAAGGCAACTGGAGCCGATAGAATGATTAGAAGCGAGAATTTGAGATCTATTGGCCTGAAGAAAACCCTTGTTTTCTATTCCGGCAAGGCTCCGAAAGGAATCCGAACTAGCTGGATCATGAATGAATACCGACTGCCTCACCACGAAACCGAACGCCTGCAGAAGGTATTAGTAGTTCAGCAACCGTAATGGTGGAAATAAGTGTAGAAAAACTAGAATGAAATTTTACCATATATATATATATATATATATAGGTTTTTTAAAAAAAAATTCTTTCAAATGAATTTTATGTTTCTGATTTCTGATTTTGTTGAAAACCTTACTCTGAAAAATGTCCTTAGATCAATATATCCCATGAAATTAAGCATATAAGAAGAAACTGATTTCGTTCTTCATTTCATTAATTACTATGTGAATTCATGAGATCCATGCCAAGATGTAAAGAGCCATGTCCTAATTTCAGTATTTAGTTTATTTCATGATTTATAACTCAAGGATTCACATGAAAAAAGTGCAAGAATTTATAATTTAACTAATTTATTAGGACACATGAAAATTATTTCAGTTCTGTTCTTATTTAATCATTATGAATAGAAGTTCGCAAATTCTAACTCTATAAATAATCTTGTGACGAAAGACATGGCAAGACAGTATCTTCATTCAAATTTCAAGCACTTCTTTCATCTTTTTAACTTCATTTGATCTTAACAATTGGAAACTTATTTTTTTACTATTTTCAGGCGGAAATTTCTCTATGTCGAGTCTACAAACGAGCTGGAGTCGAAGACCATCCATCTCTCCCTCGTTCCCTCCCTACAAAAGCTTCGTCTTCGTCTTCCTCACGAGGGTCACAATCAACACAAATACCACAAGAAACCATGAATCTTGGAATCGAAACGTTCCAAACCGAAGGAATCATGAGCGAATCGAGCCCTAGTAGCAGCACAAACGTTGGAACATCACTTGCCCTTTCAAATCCCAACTCTTACAACCTTACTCATCCGTTACTCCACATGGCTTCCACCATTGATGCAGCGGCTCCAAGTTCCGTAGAAAGGGAAAGGATGATTCTTTTACAGAATTATTCACAAAAAATTGGCACTACCATATTTGCAAATCCAACTTCTTCACATGCAATCGATGATCTCCACAAATTGGTGAATACTTACTCAACAAATCAAGAAAACCACCACTTCTCTAACAATATTATTGTCCCTGGTCTCCTTTCCCACTTCTCGACATTGCAGCCTCAGCCACAGCAGCAGCAACAGGCAGCTCAGAACGTGATTCCGGGCTCGATTCAGGCGGCTTACTCGGATAGATTGTGGGATTGGAATTCAATATCAGATCAGGCAAGCAAGGACTACAACAGTCATTTCAAGTAACTGATCATATATAATCTATATTGATGCATATACATTATATATATAAATAATTCACTGATTATATTATGTGCCTAGCTAGTGCTAATATGTTAAGTCTCTTATTTAAGAACATTTAACTTTATGGTGAAGAATTTTAATGTGATTTGTTTGCTTATTAGGGTTTTTGAGTTTTCATTTCTTGTTTTTTTTCAATGTTTTGGAATTTGTAGTACAATTGAAGCAATTGCAATACTAAAAGCTCCTCTTTAAATTTGAAGGGCTATTAATATTAGCCATATACTTCAAGAAATTATTGTTTTCAAATGCATTAATTAAGAGTAGAAATTTGAACTGAAATGGGATGCTATTGGTTTGTGTAGCAAGCTATAATTTCGGCCTAGACTTTTTTTCTGTTAATTTGGAGATTAAAGGGGAGGTAGAGAGAAAATAAATTTTGAATATTCTTATATTTTTTAGCTTATAAAGTTGTGTTAGAATTATTAATAAAATAAGTGCTAGTGAGTTAATTAGCAATGTAACAGATATCAATAATTATTTTATTTTTTTTCCAATTTAGAGAGATCAAATGTTTTTAATTAAGATATCACAAAAAAAAATGTGAAAGTATAAACTACTTTCATATTGAATGAAATATTGAAGAAACCTAATATATAGTTTAATGATTGAGTTCGTTTTTTAATATAATTGATTAAATAAATAGATTTCACATCAACGATGCTCTCGTATAAACAATATTGTAAATCAAACTCAAAAGTTAAAGTTCAAAAATATTATCTAAACTACAATATAATTGATTGTACATAAGTAATGGGGTTGCTTATTCAAAAATTAATGAATTTCTGTGTCAAGTCTTTGGTTTCATAGTACTGACAAGATCCCAAGTGTACTCTGTCTCTGCAGCTCTGTGTATGTAGTTTTCACTTCCACAGGAATGATATATAGTAATACTATGGTGTATTTGGTTTTATTTCTTGGAGATTCATTTTATCATGAAATAGAACAAAATATTATACTTTTTTCTCTTAAAAAATATTTTAATATAACTATTACTATTTACTCCAATAACTTATCTAGCTTTTAAGATTTTTAAAGTTCATCACACCTTGATTATATTATTATTATTATTATTATTATTATTATTATTATTATTATTATTATTATTATTATTATTATTATTATTATTATTATTATTATTATTATTATTATTATTATTATTATTATTATTATTATTATTATTATTATTATTATTATTATTATTATTATTATTATTATTATTATTATTATTATTATTATTATTATTATTATTATTATTATTATTATTATTATTATTATTATTATTATTATTATTATTATTATTATTATTATTATTATTATTATTATTATTATTATTATTATTATTATTATTATTATTATTATTATTATTATTATTATTATTATTATTATTATTATTATTATTATTATTATTATTATTATTATTATTATTATTATTATTATTATTATTATTATTATTATTATTATTATTATTATTATTATTATTATTATTATTATTATTATTATTATTATTATTATTATTATTATTATTATTATTATTATTATTATTATTATTATTATTATTATTATTATTATTATTATTACTTGATATATATATATATGTATTGTTTAAAGTGTTTTTGATAAATTATGTTTCAATAAAAAAAATATGGTAATAAATCCAAAGATAATGTCTCCCCCACAGTCGCTTGACATCTATAAGAGGCATTATATTGATGATAGAATTGCTACAGAAAAAAATGACTTGCAGAAGACTTGATCAGAGACAAAACTCTTATTATGGAAAATGCCAAAGTTTGTTGGACAAAGACTTGATCACGAGGAAACATTGTCTCAATTTTGTTTGTTCATTTAAGTTATTTGGTAAAATATTTTTTACGGGATTTTGAAAAAGTAAAATTTGTCTTTAAGTAGACTTTTAATTTGATTTTCTAAGGATAATTACTAACTTTTTCCATCATGTGTAATGAAAAAAAATATATCAACATATATAACGTGATATAGAAAAAGATAGACTAAAAACTTTAAATTGATTTTCTAAGGATAATTACTAACTTTTTTTTCTTATCCATACTAACATGACAAAAAATATTATCAACATATATAATGTCATATCAGTAATGTAAAGAAGAAAAAAATAGACTAAAAATTTTAATTTGATTTCTAAGTATAATTACTAACTTTTTTCCTTATGCATACTAACATGACAAAAAATATTATCAACATATATAACGTCATATCAGTAATGCAAAGAAGAAAAAGATAGACTAAAAATGCAAAGAAATTAAAGTATTGTAATAAAACCATATTTTAGTCTATTAGAGTATTAAAAACCTATATCGACCAACTTAATGATCAATTTTGTTTTTTCTGTAAATTGATATGTAACTATAATTTCTTACCGATTATTATTATTAAATAAAAAATATCAAAACTTAATTCAATCATTTTAAGAATATATGATCGAGTTTTGTTCACTTTAAAATACACAAGAAGTATACTTTGATTTAATTTAGCAATTAGGTTTGGTGGGCAGCAATGTATGGAGAAAACTAGGTAACAACCCGATTCAGTAAAGTTTTATCACTACTTAACTAAAACTTCTAGTTTAACTTTCTTACTTAAACGACGATAAATAGTACACTAACTGTCAATTTAAAAGTTATTTTAGATGTAAGATATTAAATGACAAATATATTGATCCTCGATGATATGATATAATACTTAAGTGTGTGTTAAGAAGTCTTGAAAGCAGTTGGACTATGGAAAGCTTGGATATTTGAACTTATGCGATTATTCCAGAGAGCCTAAATGATTTACAAGTTCCTCTATTTATATACTTGGATCCAACTTTTAGTAAAATAAAATATATATATATATGTTCTAAATATTATATTCACTAATTCCATCTTTTTCACGTCACCCTCCCTTCTCACAATCGTACACTTTAAGTAGTGCTCGTGGATTTCTGACAATTCAAAAACTGTTTGTATGGAAGAATTTATCTAATAATTCAGCTTTATAACTCTTAGTAGTCTAACTGATTCTTCAAATAATGTTTCTTCAGTTTATCTCAGCTATATTTTAGTCCAGTTGGTTTTATCTGTCAGTTCGAGAGACTTAGATATCACTTAAGCTTCAAACAGATTTATCTTAAAAAAAACCTTCAGTTTATCTTATTATCAGTTCAAATTGTCTCAGTAAATGACCAAAACTTAATCCAACAATTTCTCATCTCTCTGACTAATTTCATCTTTTTGACAACACTTGAGGTCTTCAAAATTTCAAGAACTGAACTCGGTTGAGTAGACACTATATCAATTTTGGATGAGAGATCTTCATGAACTTTTTTACCTTAACTGCTAGCTCATGATTAGAGCCGTCAATGTGGGTTCGGCCCATCAAGTCAGCCCACCCCGCCACACAATTTAAGTAGGTAAGTTTGAAATTTTTTCAACTCATTTAAAGGCGAGCCTAGATGGGCCAACCTGGTCGCGGACCTAGACGAGCAGCCCAAGATGGGCTTGGGTTGGCCCAAAATCTTGGAAGGAAAATAAAAAAAATAATTTTTCTTATATTATGAATTTATGGTGATATATGTATTTTTTAATGAAAGTTGGGAATTGTTTTGTATTAATTACTTTATATAAAATATAGACATGTGAAATTAATAATTAGAAATTTTATTTATATTTTTTATAAATATTTATTTATGAAATGAAAATTTTAATTAATTATAATAAATTTTTATTTATTTTTATTTTTATTTTTTGTGGGCCGGCGTCTAACATGCAACCCACCTTGGATTGTGTTATGTTGGGATAGGCTGGATTGGAGATTTTCAGCAGGTCGGGATGGTAGCCTGACCCACCTCTCCCCGCCAAATGGCGGATTTTTGGTGGGTTGGCCCGTTTGACAGTTGTACTCATTATTGGATGTAGACATTTGTCCAGAGAAAGTCTGAGCAATAAGAACTTGATAATTTTTTAATTTCTACAGATAGCTAAAAATACTAATAAGCTCCTTGGACATATATATCACTTTTGTTAGCAGTTTGTCTTGAAATCTATCTAGAGAGTTTTCAGTTTTCAGTTGATTTCTCCGTAGATTGGTGAGACTAGAGGTGATGGAAGCCAAACTAGCAGTGATACTATCCAAATTGAGGTATTCGAAAATGTTCAGTTCTTGTAACATAGCAACACTTGGAATGTTCTTAACTGCTATAAGTTGAGATACAAACATGGAGAGATTTTGAACTAGAGGAAGGTCCTTGTTCAATCATCCGAATCGGTTGAACTTGAAAATTTTGTGCAGTTCGAAAATCAAGCTGAGGAACTGCATCTTCTACCCCAATCTAATTCACTAACTATTGAACAGTCTTAGTCACTACTATGTGCGCTTCAGTCATCAAGACTTCAGCCTTGCTTGCTGGTTCAACAAAGGCCATATCTCCAACTTATTCATGTAATTTTGAACGAGTTTCATCAGTTGATCCAGTAATGTTGAAAACTTCATGGACGGAGGCTTGTTCTTCAACTTCTTCTTCGTGTAGATCCTTATTATGTTGTTGTGCAATAGAGTGCACAACTTCATCAATGGTAGCAAGTGAGATTTCCCTAATTAGAAGAGAAGAGGCTGGACTGTTGAAGATGACTGGAAGAAGATTCATTCTCCCACATGTGTCTTTAGTTGGGTGGACATGGACCTTATCAGACTTTCCTTTAGGATTGGTGTCAACCGGTATGAACAACTTATGGTCGTTTTTCCAAACTTTGACTTTCCTCTGTAGAGTGATTAGATCCATGTCAAGTTAATTAAGTACAACAATATCATTTAGAGCAGTTGGACTAGTTGGATCATAGTTAACTATAAGTTCTGCACAGATTGCAATGAACTTCTTAATTAGCAGAAGATCCATCCGATAGTCTCTGCGTTGAAGTACTTCTGCAATCACCACAGTTTTGACTTGTTTCAGAACTGCCTTCTCAAGAGAAATAAACTTATTCATAGTAGTTTTCTTCATCAGTTTTTTGACAAAGGTGACTGTTTTGAACTCAATAAATTAATCAAAGAAATCAATCTTGCTCTCAGCATACGCGTTTAATTCATCCCGTGACACCATAGAGCTCATTTTGCAGCAAGCAGCTAGAATTACTAGACTTTTTTTTTCTTCTTTCACCTCCTCAAGTGATTGCGACAACTTCCTATACTTGTTAATCATCTCATGTAGTGCAGTGACAAGGTCTTCACGTGTAATTTCACTAGAGCCAAAATCAAATACATCATCAACATCTTCTTCTTGTTTTAAGTCAGCCATTATGCATTGTATGTTTCATTATCACTCTCGCTTGAGATATTATTGGTTCCAGAAGAATTATTTTCCGAGTCTGCCCAATTACTATTGTTTTCTTCAGCAACAAAAACATTCTAGTCTTTTTTTCTTCTTGAATAATCTTTCGACCGTCTTCCCTCGAATAGTCTTTTGTCATCCTTCTTGGGACTATTACATTCTACAATTAAGCGACCTTTCTTGTCACAATTAAATCAAACTTGACCATCATCTGTATGGTCTTTTTTCTAATAAAGTTTGGTAAATTTAGATTGATTTTTATGCATAAATTTGCCAAATTTTTTACGAATAATGACATTACATCATTGTTAATTTGTTCCCCATACTTCTTGCTTGAAGTCTCTTCGACTGAAACAATGTCAACTGTTGCAGTAAGAGCCTTTGTTGGTTGGCATTTAGAAGGATATTCCTTAGTTCGGATCCCAAGCTCTAACATATAGGCCTTGAGGTCAACAAATAGGTCATGCAACTCTAGTTTGTTTATATCCTTGATTCTCGCAGGGCCATCGTCTTTATATCTCATTCTCTAGGAAGTTCTCACATAACCTTCAAAGCAATTTCTCAGTTAGAATAATCCTTACGAAGAGATGTTAGTTTAATAATGATGCTACTAAATTGTTCATCAAACTCATTGAGAGTTTCTTCAGGCTTCATTTTGACATTATTAAACTTCTAGATAGCCATAGTTTTCTTGTTCTCCTTAGTTTGTTCATTGTCTTCACATAGTTAGTTAGCTTCTCCTAGATCTCTTTAGCTTCAGAACAAGTTTTTTTTGTACTGGACATGTTTTTATCTAAAGTTTTATAAAAGATATCATTGGCAACTTTGTTCAGGTTAGCCTTCTTCTTGTGTTCAGCCGCTCATTCAGATATGTGTTTTTCCACCATCTGCGGAGCACCTTCAGTTATGGAAATGGATGTGTTTGTCTTTTGGATTTTCATTGGACCATCAGTGATGACATATCACATATCATCATCTTGTACAGATAAGTGTGCCTGCATGCGAATTTTCTAATCATCATGATCTTCTTTTGAAAGCATAGGAACTTTGTTGAAAGAATCCACATGAGTATATGAATATCATAGGTTGAGAAAACCCGCTCTGATACCACTTGTTATGATTGAGTTAGAGTTTAGAGGGACTAATTAAACACTTTTAAAAAAATTATTATAAATCATGTCAAATAATGCGATCGGTCTTGATGTTGTTAAATGTCAAGACCAGATTTTCTCAACTTTTAAAAAATGGTCGAACCACAAATTGTGCGGAAACAATCCGATGAATCTTACGACTACTTTATGATCAAGGTAATTTAAACAAGATAAGTAAATGCAGTAAGGAAGTAACACGAGTGATGTTTGTGGATGTCCGAAGACTCAAGCTCCTATGTCATTTCTTATTCTACTTATGGAAGGATATCACTGGAAGAATTTGGTTTTACAAACCTTGTAACAATCCGCTTCAATTTTAAGACTTATCTACTGCCTAAATTGAAACAGCTAGTAACTCAAATGGTTAAGATACACAGTATAACAACCAATACAACAAGTAAAGAAGTGAATCCTCATATTCAAACTGTCGAACGTCTCTTTAAACGTTCTATACAGAAACGGTCGAGTTGTTTGACAGAGGCCCTTGATGATCCTTGAAGATCTGATAAATGTTCTTAGATGCGAGGACTAATGAGAAGTAGTGAATAATAATTAGAAATGCTCAGAAATCGTTTCAAAGAATGTAAGCTTGGATGTGTGTTCCTAAGAATTTCTCATTTAAGGATAACTTGTATTGTTTCCTTAAAATATATACATGTCACCATCAATCGTTGCAACTATCATTTAATCATCATTAATATCCTTCTTGTTTTTGCAACTTTAAGTCCATATTTTATCAATAAATTTGTCAGACTCCAGACTTTTTTTCATTCGAGAGTTGGTATGATCTTTTTGCAATCTATCTATTTTAAGATTTCGTCTGTATTGTTGACTTGCAATATCTTTATGGGAAACATCAAATCTGACCGTTTGCAATATTGTTGGGAATCAATGGTTTGAACTTTGTGCACTACTTTAAATGCTTTCGACCTCTCAGCTAGAGTAAAATATATACAGTGGTTGGATGGCTCTGCATTATGAGATCGGTTGAACGTGTATTTACTAAATCTTAAGTAGAACGGTCGAGTACCTGTAGTATAGAGCAAACGGTAGCTTGATCTAACACAATAAGTTATTGTTTATCGTAATCAAAATTAAGGGATCTAATATATCATGAGATTGAACATGTTGATAAAAAATTATACATAATTAACATTTAAATTCAAAAGATGAAAATAACAGTTTATATGTTGAATTGCAACGAGTTGGAACGTCTCGTGTAAAACATTTAGGCCTCATACCATTCATTTCGTAAAATTTGTCTCATGTTTAATAACTTGGAAATGTATCCATAAATAATGAATTGTGTTCCTATTTGGTTGATTATGTGATGCTAAATTTTTAGTCCTTCTTGAACACACAAATTTAAAATATGACATGTACACTTAATATGAAAAAATTTACTACTTAGTGATAATTTACATATTTCAACAACATCAGTAATACTAGAAGTACTTGCACTAGCATTATCAAAAAAATTTGAAGAAACTTAAGAAGATAGATAACATTCTTTTAAAATAACAAATATAAGTTGATAAATATTTTGTGTCGTGCGTGTTTCGTTAAAACATCTATATACATGAAATCTTTTTTGAGTCCACCAACATGGTTAAAAAATCTTTGCACTTAATTTTATCACCATAATAGTGCAACGTGGCCTTGTTCCTGAATCGGGCCAAATGCTTGTCGAGATCTTTGTTCCCATCATATTTCTCGACTTTTGCTGACTTGTAATGGGCGATAGGGGATCATTTACTATGTGATTAGAAAAAAGGACACTCTTTTTGTTGGACTCGGGGGGCTCGGGAGGAGCCGGTTTGTCCTTCCAACTTCTTTACATTCTTCTATAAATGTTTTAATTCCTCGGTCATGGTGAGAGTCTTAGAACATTCCCGAGAGATTTCATCTTTCCTTGTTTTGTCCCGATGAGGGGCCTCATCCTCGGATCCCTCCTTTCAGTGGCATGTGGCTTTTGTTCAGAGGTAATTTCTCCGTAATGGCTTTCTGGACCGCCACTGCTATCCACTGGCACTACAAAAAAAATGCCAAACGACAACGGTTTTTAACTGTTGTCGTTTGCCATTTTAAAACTGTTGTCGTTTGCGATTTTAAAACTGTTGTTAAAGTCCCTGTGATTAAAGGGTTCACTCAAAGACAACGGTTTTTAACCGTTGTTGTAGCTACATTTGCGACGGTTTTTAAAAACTGTCGCTAATTCGCGGCGGAAATCATGTAAACAACCGTCGCTAATTACTGACGGACGTTATAAAAAAACCGTCGCTAATTCTAGCGACGGTATAATAATACCGTCGCTAGAATTAGCAACGGTTGTTTCATGATTTTCGTCACTAATTTATTCAGTAAAATAAAAAAAATTACTTTTAATAATTTAACAAATCTAAAAAACTTACAATTTGACTATACTAACAATATTCATGAACTTAATTAACAATTAAAAATTTATCAAAAAATAAAACGAAAAAATTTATCCTAAATCGAAATTAAAATCTTGTAAGAAAGAAAAATTTTAAGTGTTGTGAAGTGGTGTGAATGAAAATGGAACGAAAACACTGATATTTATAGACAATTTGCAACGGTTTTTGGTTAAATAAAAATAGCGACGGTTTTTTTAATAACCGTTGCTAAATTTAGCGACGGTTTTGTTAATTGAGTAAAGACGGTTTTTTCATCGAGTAGGTCTCTTGTGAGACAGTCTCAAGAATCTTTATCTGTGAGACGGATCAATCCTACCGATATTCACAATAAAAAATAATATTATTAACATAAAAAGTCATACTTTTTCATAGATGAGCCAATAAGAGATCCGTCTCAATAAATACGACTCATGAGACCGTCTCACACAAATTTTTGTCTTTTTCATTTACAAATAATTGATCCGCTGAATATGACTAGCTGGCTGTCGTTAAACCAAGTTATCTCTGGTCGGGGCATTCCGATCCCTAAAGCTCGGAATTGGATTGATACTGAAATCACTGTACATAGTCACATGATCCCATTTATGTTGATAAAATTTCAAAAATAAAAATTTAAAAATCAATTTAATTAAATTATTTAAGATATATCTGCATATTTGAATATAATTATATTTTATGACTAAATCATTAATTTACATAAATTCATTCATTTCATTCGATGATCTTTTTTATACACGGGTTTTCATTATCTACACTTTGACAGGATTTTTGTTTTTTTAAAAAAAATTTACTCAAAGTAACCAAATTAAATTTTACCCGATATTTTGTTCGTTCAATGTTTGGGGAAAAAAAGAAAAACAAAACACAAGAAAACAGTACGCAACTCGGAAGAATGAAAAATGTCTTCAAGAAATCATATCATATAAATAAGGGAAATAACAGCACCAACGACAAAGTCTTACCATTTGACATTGGCTCAGGACTTGCAAAAATGCAGAGGTCCAAATGTAAATCACATTTCCTTCAACGTTGTAATAATAGTAAAAACAAAACAAAAAAAAAACAAGGATAAACTAACTTGAGCGGCGGCTTATAAATATGGATGGAAAAATAATGAAGTCGAAACTTGAGGTGGCACCCTTCTGTATCATCTACCATATCTGTTATCCGAGGTCCTTCTCGATTTTGCACAAACTCCAAACCACGAAAAACGTCCATTTTGGTGTGCATTAATGGGTGTTCCCTTTTGACCCTGGTTTTGTAACACAAAAGGGTTGTAAAGATTTAATTTTGGTATGGAAAAATGAAAAGAAATGTGACAACTTACCTTTCCCCTTCTATGAGTTCTGGTGTTGTTCCAACAAAACAAAGCAGTGCAACCGCCTGCTCCTGATCCTGATTCATATCCCCTAAAAGGAATGCAAGAAACAAGAGTTAACTCGGGATATTTTGAACCGATGAAGCAAGTTGCATACTAAAATTTTAGATTAGGAAGCCAATGCTCAGGGAAAAACAACCAGGAAGAAGGAATCTAAAGGAAAAATCACTAGAGAAAATTAAAGCTAAGAAAAGATTTTGTCACAGAATCATGATCACCATATATGATCACTTTTAAATTACTTAAGAACCCAAACCTATTGTGGATGAAATTCTCCACCATAAACAAGTAAATGCGATATGATCTGAAAGCATGAATTGAAACTACAATCTGGCGAAGTCATGAAAAGTTCAAAGATTTAAGTTAAAATATCACCACTAGCAGTTTTTGGCACTTGGCACACAGACAATCTATTCTTATAACCGTATTGATTCAATCTTGGCTTCTATGTGGCAGAAATGATTAGCTCTCCTTTTAAAAAATATTTGAAAACCTCATTGCCAGTACAAAAAACTTATTCTATTTTGTTTATTTATTCATTGGCTGCCTCGTGAGATTATGTAGGAATTTCGCTATCGAATTTCTTCACAAAAGTAACTCAACAATATTGACTTTGATGTGATTAACTTCACATATTTCACATGATTCAAAAAATAATCCAAGGATTATAATAGACTACAAGTAGCAAGGAGTGAAGAAAAATTGGATGGAAGCAGAGTTTAGTTTATTTGGGATTGCTTTAAATATTAATTCTAAAC
Organism: Primulina huaijiensis; assembly: GCF_012295235.1. Taxonomy (NCBI): domain Eukaryota; kingdom Viridiplantae; phylum Streptophyta; class Magnoliopsida; order Lamiales; family Gesneriaceae; genus Primulina; species Primulina huaijiensis. The sequence goes on along the minus strand of NC_133314.1, from coordinate 17,758,309 downwards.
AATGGTAGAACTTTGACACATAAAACACAAACGACGCAAAGTCCACTTTTTAATTTGTTATAACAAGCGAGTTGTTCAAAATATATGGCTGCTAAAAGACAACATCCTTCAATTATACCAAATTTGAACTTTGTTATGCCTATATTGATAACTGACCAAGTAAATGCTCGAAATTTGAATTTTTAAACAGTGAGAACCAAATTTCAAGATTTCAAGCGGCACTATTTTGCACGTCAAAGCGTAAAAATCATCAAAGATACCAAGCAAAGAACTCTAACAATTATAAACATAAATGAAAACATGGAATCATTAAGTTGGTAACTCACACGTTATCTTTGTTGAAATCTCTGGCAAAGCTGCTATCATGCAACAAGCTTGGAGAGATGGGGCAACGACTGATCCCCTTGACCATATGTTCCTTTTGTTGTTGCATTTCATCCTTAATCTTTAGAGCTTTGATTTTGTTATTTAACTCATCTTCCCAGTGCTTCATTGGCACCACATCCAGAGAATTCCTCAGCTGCATGTCATTTGGATTATACATTCCATCCTGTGGCAAAATTTGATTCCTCTCAGGTTTCAAACGACTCATTGATCTGGGAGTTCCTTTCTCCATTGCTCGCAACCAAGCAGTTTCCAATCTCTGCTCGCTAATGATGGATTCGATTCTCCGGCCAGGAATATCCATCTTTCTATCTTTTGAGACGCTAGTGTTTTCGGAAGTTCCTATTTGATGACCTTCAGACACATTAAAGCTTCCTCTTGATAACTTCAATGGGACATGGCGTAAATCAAGATCAGAATTACCTCCTGTAATATTTGAGCATGTGGATTTGTTTTCCAGGTTTATTGCTTTGTTTTTGTCCATCTGCTTTTCACTTGAAGAATCTGGTACCATGATAATTTTAATCTCCACATTGCGGCGTAAAACAATTTCAAAAGAGTTCGTGATGCTGCTAAGAAAACCTTCTGCTCTGGTTTTTGTATTACTATCTCCAAATGCAATGTGAGCAACGAAACCACCTGCACAAGGTAGTTTTAAGGTTGGGGACGATTGAAGAAAAAGTTCACTTTTGTACATTAATATCCACCAACAAAAACTGATTAAAAACTTAGTCATAAAGCTCACAGCATCATCTTAAGATTAAATCAAGTGTTTGCATGTGCGTAGATTGAATGCCTGCGGATGTAATGACAATACAACTCAAAGTTTTAAAACCATACAACCCAAATACCACGTTCTCAATTACTGTGCTATATATGCAGTGACAGTAGAACTCAAAGTTTTAAAACCATACAACCCAAATACCACGTTCTCAATTGCTGTTCTACATAAGCAGTGACGCAGGAGAACAAAGGCAATTGTTATTCTCTAGCATGTGAAAAGCAAAATGATACAAAATAACAACGGTTTTGAATATATAATAAGTTATTTGCGACACGCGTACTTTTACCTTTAACTTCGGATATTGATACAAGCTTCCCATAAGAATGGAGGAGTTGTCTCAATGTCTGGGAATGACACTTCTCAATGCATTGGAGCCATATATCAATCAATGTCTTTGAGTCCATGCTTCTTGAACTAGATTTCGCACTTCTAAAGTCATCATGTAAGTATCTCAATCCTTCGCCACTCAAAAACTGGTTTTGATTGGTATTGGAATCGAAACTGGCAGCACATGTTAGTGAAACGGGATTCTCTTTGTTAGTTGAATTGCGGTGAGCAGCAGTTATCACAAAGGAAGAGGGAGAAGACAATTTATCTGGTATAAACTGGCCATTGGTTCTCTGCTTCTGGGCAGCAGCTTCTTTATGGATGCTTATTCGGTTTTCTTCAGTTGCCTTGGAGCTTTGTCGTTGATTACTTCCTGAATGACTTTGATCGGGAGAAGGCATGGAACCTAACTGTAACAGAGTAGCGGTGAACCAAGTTGATCTTTCGCTTGAAAGTCTTAGATGCTTTTCGGCTTCAGAGAGGAGAGTCAGTGCACGCTTTAATCTTTCCACTTCTCTGTCAGACACTGAAAAAAATCACCAGACATTACTTGCAACACATCATAATATAAACAAAAGTCAAAATCATGATCTTTAATCACGAAATAATTATTCAGCTTAAACATGATGTGTATACGACACACTCCACATACTCAAGAGCATAGGAGAATAGTAGAGACGCCAAAAGATATTGTAGGAACAGCACAAATACACATTACGTCTTGATAGATGTACCGCTTAAGTAGCCATACAAAATATCAGCGGCAGTGGCTCTCCAACAAGAATAAACCCAGAAAAGTCAAAAAACATTGACAGCCTTTTATCTTGTTGAGTCGTTGACATGTTGCAAAGACATTTATTTTTGCTCCAATAGAGACATGTAATCAATTCCTTACATGGGACTGAGAGAATCAACATGTTTTCACTCTGAGCTGGGGAAAATTCCTGGTATTAACCTCGCAAACAGTTTGAGCTCTAACTAAGATTCCACTTTTTACTGTCCTTTATCTATTTAGCTTGAAGAAGCACCAAAATTTACCCTCATCTCATAATGTTAGTATATTGTCCACCTTTTAAAATTTATATTCTATTCTCATGAAGCTAAATGAGCCATCAGTTGCAGTTAAAATTTGGTAAATCAACACATAATGCAAAATACAATGAGGAAAAAACGGAAGAATAGAAGCTCTTACAATGTCTCCCACCAACATAAGAATCATTGTGCCTGGCATCAACTGTAGGGTAAGTTCCAGCAATGATATCAACAATAAGAGTTGCCATTTGAGACATTAATACTATCGGATCAACGCCTGAATCAATCAATTCTCTGGCTCTAATCACTGTTTCAGTAGCGTTTGATGACATGGCTAACTCCAAAAGCTCCAGCATTTTTTCATCAGAAACGACCCCAATCTACAGAAGAAAAAACACATTTTCACAAGGTACTTTAAGAAAAAGAATTGCTAACATGTTAATCGTTTATGCTGCTAATTCAAGAATTGTACGAAGTTTCTTATTAACATGCCATTCAATAATTTTTTTCTGAACATTTGTATCAACAGACATTCTAAAATTGTTTAGTAACAGAAAACTTAAAAGAGAGAGAAACTATAAGGAAAAGAAGCTCACTCAAACTTACCAGCTCATTCACCAAGGAAATAGAGATTCTTTTTCCAAACAAACTCAACTGGTCTAACATGGTTTCAGCATCTCGTAACGACCCATCCGCATTCGAAGCAATCAAATCTAGTGCATCCAATTCAACATCCAAATTCTCATCAGTGGCAATCTTCCTCAGCCGAGTGACTATGTCTCCATTGCTGATTTTGCAGAAAAGGTGCTTCTGACAACGTGACAATATAGTGCGTGGTATGTTGTCAATCTCCGTCGTTATGAGGATGAAAACTACCCGTGGCTGCAGTTTCTCAAGGAGTCGGAGAAAAGTCAGCCATGTCTTTGAGGGCAACAAGTGACATTCATCAATAATAAAAATCTTGTATTGAGACGTGGCTGATAAATGAACCACCGATAGATTTTTCAAAAGAGTTTTAATGTTATTGATTCCCTTTTTACTAGAGCCATCAACTTCTATGAGATACATATTCTTGCCAGATATGGAATCTGAGCATTCCCTGCAGATTCCACAGGGTTTAGACTCATCAGTGGCAAGGCAATTCAAAGCCATGGCAAAAATTCTCGCAGCTGAAGTTTTTCCAATTCCACGAGGACCTTGGAAAAGATAAACGGGAGCTATCCTTGCTCTTTTAATTGCACTTGTGAGAGATTGGACAACTATATTTTGACCAACCAGTTCGTCAAAAAACATTGGCCTACACCTGTGACACAAGCTACGGACATTTTCAGGTGAACTTTCCTCGTGCATTTCCCCATTGAAAGCTACTAACTCTAACCCTTCTTGACTCCTGCAACTCGATGACCACCTCCTTCCATCTAACCGGCTCAAGGCCTCCAAATCAAGCTCCCCAATATTTGTGGAAATTTCGTCATCGCTATTCCCACTTCCACTTTCCATAGATGATCCTCCTCGTCCATTGCCTGCGTTGGCGATAAGGGGGACAACACTTTGAGCACCAGTCATAGAAATCGGTCTCCTCTTGTTGGATCCCACGGTTGACCGGTGATGTCTTTTATGATACATTGTCCGGCTTCCGCATAAGATGCTACTCCCTTTCCTTCTTAAAGTATCGGAAAGAGACGGAGAACAACTCCCACATCCAATTTTAGACTTTGGCGTGGACCTTCTTGACCAATAACAAGGAATTCCACATCCTTGTCTCCTAGGAAAATCCAATTGATCATCCACTTCATCATCTGCATCATTAATGGATCCCGTCGTCGCATCCCAAGACTCAATGATACTAGGATTCGTAACTCCGTGTTTATTATAAGAACTCGTCGACAATGCAGGTGTACTGTATGAAATAGAGTCGTCCTCTTTCATTTGACTCCTCAACAACTTTGTGGGTGAATGAGCCCAACCTTTATTCTTAAGCTTAGCCAGCAATGGAGAAATTGCCGACACCCTCCTTAAGTCTTCGGAGTTAAGGTAGTCTTCAGTATCATCTGACTGATCGACCAAACTCGCCAGATCATACCTCCCTATTCCTATACTAGGCCAACCCTCCACGACATTTTTGGTGCCTCTCGTGAGTGGCATCTGCTTTCGCAATTTTTCATTACCATTCCACAAGCTGGAACTAGAATAATTATTCCTCTTTGACTTCTTCCTAATAGTTCGCCTAATAGATGGAGAAAATCTCGTGTCTTTACACTTAAAGATAGCAGAAGCACACCTATCACTCGAATAAGCATCACTCTTAGAATCATTCCCACCACCATCCCTCCCATCACTCATGTTATCGACATCGACACTTTCTTGATTCAAAAATAGCTCTACATTCTTGCTGTTCTCTGTATCATCAACACCAATCAGCCGACTTACTTCGCTCTCAGATTTCTGGATCTTCCAATTATGCAAAAACACCATCTTCTCTTTCTCTTTCTCTTTCTCTTTCTCTTTCTCTTTCTCTTTCACATTGCCCTTATCATTGGCAACATTAACATTACTATTATTATCATTACTTTCTACGTTCAATGACCGTTGCAAACACTTCTCAGATAAAGAAGAAATGGCTTTACCATCAATCAAATCAAGCAGGCCATTCTTTTGATGATGCACATAATGATGCTTGGTGAGGGCTGAGGCCGAATTCAGCGGTGACCTCCACGAAGAGGAAGTTCCGGGATCCCTTAAATTTTTTGCGGCCTTCCGGATTTGTGTCAGTTCTTTCTTCAAATGCAGGTTACTAGGATCAATCCCACCTCTGCCACCACTTCCACCGCGCATTTCCACAGATGCCATCAAATTACTGCCACTACTCTACATAAAACCCCAGCAACAAACACAGCATAATAACATAAACACTACCTCAATCCCACATTCTGGCCGTATATATGTTTGAAGAATCAAAAAGAAAATTATTGGTTTTGCACTAAGAGAAGGGAAGTACAGATCCGACACAATTAATTTCCCTTTCAATAATGGAACTTTTTCCAACAGCCATAATAAGGGATGGGCAGAACTCAAGCCTACACAGCCAGTAGTGTGAAAACTAGCCAAGTAGCGTTTTCTGTAGAGGAAAAACAGTGTAGGGCTTAAAAAAAAGTACGGAAAGGAATGAATCACTCCATAACAGCTGCCAGAATGAAGGGATGAGTAATTTTTCCGTGTTCTGTGTGAAAGATTGAATCTTGTTTCGGTTCCGAAGAAAAGGAGTAAAAATGGCAGGTTTTCCCTCTCGGAAGAGGAAGTGGCCCGCCCAAAGAATGAATCGAGGTTCAAGGCTTCAAAATTCCTTCTTGTAATAAGGGGGGATTTTCGCTTTAATCTTGATTTCGTCTGATATTTAGTTCTTGATTTCTTTCGGTTTCCAATTTCCATTTTCTTACAAGTTCCTCATTGTCTTTTTTTCTGACAAGTATTTGTCAGATTCCATTTCAAAAATCCTATTATTGTAATATTGCTACTAGATTACAAAAAAAAAAAACAATTTCGAGAATATTAATAGTAAATGAAAATTAACAATAAAATTATACTGTATTTAAATAATATATACATCAAAAACTCTCACTAGAAGATCTCCCGGGTCAGTTTTCATGAGACAAATCTTTTATTTGGATCATCCGTAGAAAAAAATTATTTTTTATGTCAAAAAATATTATTAAAAATTATTTTTCATGTCAAAAATATTATTTTTTGTTGTAATCATATTTAATATCACGAAAAAATTCTTGAAATCATCTCACAAAAAATTTAATATTTTTTAAATTATTTATTCGCTAGAAATCTGATTATTTATCTATTAGATGAACCAAGGACATTTTCAAAAACAATTACATTTCGGCCCCATTGTTATGACTGTTATAATTTTTTATACAAAATTTATAATAAAAAAATGCAATACGACGTTTTAGGTCTCTAAACAAATGTTATGAGTTAGTAGAATAAATGAATGTTTAGTAAAAAAAAATTCAATTGCGATAAAAAGTTTGTTATAACTTACGATTGAATCTCGAATTTGAGATATCCTAATAAGGATTAAAAAAAAACATTTCCAAACTCAATTTTTGAATTCAAATGATTTTGTATATATAATGAGATACGTGTATTTTTCCCGATTATATATACCCTACCAAGAATTTATGATCATTGTTATTATTATTCTTTGTTTAGTCGGGATATGTCCTACTAGCTAGGTTAATCGATATTAAGACATGAAACAAATGGGGCATGAAACTTTTGGATTGTATATTAAAAAAAATTACAAAATAATCTTTAAACATATATTTTTGAAATCAATCAAAAATTAAATTGATGAATAACTTGAGGACATTAAATTTTGATTATTCTCTTCAAAACACGAATTCGACATTTTAAAATCCGGAATAAATTGTAAAGTAAAATAAAATAGTTATTTTTAACCCTAATTATTATAAAATTGGAGTCGAACGCATGATGATATAAAAATGTTGAATCTCATATGCAAATAAGAAACATTAAATTATTAATTTTAAGATTTTTAGTATTTAATGTTAACTTGACAATCATGAAGCATTTATGAATTAAACAAAGAATTTAACAGCTATGCAATGGCCATTTGAAATGCCCAATTCAAATAATTTAGTGATTAAGAGTGATAGCAAAAGGTGAATATTTTTTAATTTTATAATTTGTTTAGAGGTTAGTTTAAGATAATAATAACAAAATAAATAAAGGGTAAATTGCAAAATATATCGCTTTCATTTTTTTCAACCTTATTTTATCTAATACGAATCATGTTCTGTAGTTAATTATATACAGATTATATATAAATAAATAAAATACTTAAAGTCGAAAATGCTTATTTTAAAGTAGTAATAGTTTCAACTCGTTAATTTGTTTCGGGAATCATTAATTATTAATTTAAAATAATAATAAATTTTTTGATAATTAATTTTTATAAACAATTTTAGCATATATATATTTATTTATTAATNAATAATGATAAAAATATTTAAAATTTCTATTGGCAGATAAATGAGAAAGCCAATCAAGCTTGCGAAGAAAAATGGTAACAAGCAAAATTCATTCGAAAAACTCGTGGTAGAGTAGTATATAAACGGTCATGGCTTCGATTTTTCAAATCAATATTTCTTCATATGAGTCTGTTACATTGGGACAGTTTATATGACTAATTTGATTTTCAAACTACTGTGTTACGTCAAGGGTTTAACATNATCACCTAAGAAGACAATGAAATCAGGTAATTAAACTAAAATCACCTGCCCAAATATAGGAGAAAGAATTTTTTTTTTTTTTAAAAAAAAAGCAAAGAAGAAGATATATTTGTCCCTATAGTATGCTCAGTCATGATAATATAGTAAAGATGATATGAAATCATTTTCTCCTAAATGACTTTTGAATCTAATTAAATCGAACGATCATTCGAACCCGTCGGATTAAAGTGTTGATGGCTCGTGGAGGCCTCGCGAAATGATCAACGTATCAAGATCGTGACGGGAGACGACGAGAATAGAATGATCGAACATACATGGATTGCCCCACCCGAAGTTGAGAGGGGCAATTTCATTTGACGTTACTAAAAACTGATTATGAAAAAATTAGGAATATGTATATCATGATTAAATCGTTCAATTGGCCAATTATTAATGGTCATATCTGTCATTTCTAAAATTTCAAATAATGTTTCATATAGGGATTGTTAAATGATGTGTATATCTAATATCTCAAGTTTCATGTGTGTTAGTTTACGTATACTCATTAAAAAAAACACACACACACAAAAATATATATTCGTGTATATAACTCCCATGAATTTAATCCAGCAAATGTAGGACATCTAACACACTCTTTTCAAGTCCAAGAATGAACAACTGAGCGTGAAATTTACAAGACATTAGTGGGTCGTCCATAATAGGTAGTTCAATACGCACCGATGGGTTTGAGCTCTGATATCATGTCAAAATCATGAAATTGAGCTTAGATTTACTCCAAAAGCTAACTCAAAAAGAGAAGATTGTCTGAGTTCATACATACAACAACCAATAATTTAATCCATCAAATGTGAGGCATCTAACACGGATCTATATATTGTTAGGACTAATGAAATTTGGATATCTCCACATTGGTATGATATTATCCACTTTGGGTTTTAACCCTCATGGTTTTACTTTTGGAACCACCCAAAAGGCCTCATACCAATGGAGATAGAATTCCATCTTTATTAACTCATGATCTTTCTCTAGATCTTCCAATGTGGGACTTTGGTTGCAAACCAACAATCCTCCCCTCAAACGAAGTTCCACTATTATTCTCATGGTCCGAGCCTCCCCTCAAGCCTTATTCGTCCTCCAATCGAGGTTACTCCACTTCACTACGTTGGAGCGCACGCCTTACATGAATACTGGGAGCATAAACCACTTCGAGAGTTTAATCAAGGATTTTTTACAGGGAGCCCTCACCTCCTTCGTTTTAGGTATCGAGGATTCTACCCACACGGCTCGATCTAGACTATGGCTCTGATACCACTTGTTAGGACCAATGAAATCCTGATATCTCCACACTGGTATGATATTGTCCACTTCGGGTTTTAACCCTCATGGTTTTGCTTTTGGAACCACCCAAAAGGCCTCATACCAATGGAGATATCATTCCATCTTTATTAACCCATGATCTTTCTCTAGATCTTCCAATGTGGGACTTTGGTTGCATCCCAATATATATATGAGACGAGTTGACCCAGTCAATACCAGCAGTAAAAATTAATACTTTTGACATTAAAATAATATTTTTTCATGAGTTGAAAATCTGTCTCATAAAAATATCTTGTCAGATAGTCTCACAAGAGTTTGAATCTGTATGTGTGCATATATACCTGTCAAATTATTGAAACACACACACACAGACATACATATATATATAGGATAAGAGATTCATCTCATAAAATTTACTCGTTATACGAAATCTAGGAGTTTTGTGTGTTTGAAGAACGATTCAGGACAACCGATACGTTCCCATGTGAAATGGCCTTAAACTATATATTGTTTTTTTATACTATTATTATTATCTGAAGCAAACAAATGATTGAATCATGTAGCCCTAAGCCACTAATAAAATTATTAAATATTTAGGCAAGAGGGGCAATGGTGCACAGAAGTGGACAGATAAAAAAATCCACGAGATAAAGAAAATGAGAGAAAAGAAATAAAAATTTAGCTGGCTCAATCTACGCACTGATCGATCAATGAGAACCAGATGTATAATGATTTAATTTAATTCATGATTGAGATAATATAATTATTCAAGAACGTCAAATATATCCAAAGTTAGCAAATAATAAAGGGCGTTTAATTAATATATGTGAATTTTTGGGCTATCGTGCACTCTTTTGAATGTTTTGAATATTGGGGTGGTGTAATTTCAATCTTTTAAACCGTATAATAAATTAAAATATCAATTTGTCGGTAAGTGACGTATTTAAATTACATTAGCCTCAAATACTTTAAAAAAAAATAAAAAGTTTATATTTTTAAATTCTTTTCGTCTATATAATATATTTACGTAAATAAATCCTAACTGTTATATGAATTATTGGTGTAATATATTTTGAGATGTGAGAACATTTTATTTGTTCCTTTGTTTTTTTCTGGTAAAAAATAAAGAAAAGAAAATCTTAACAATGTTTGGATCTTTGTTTTTTAATCACGATGAAGTTCTCAGTCGTTATTTTTGAGTGCGTATTGAATAAATCTCTGAGTTAATGTTGTAGGCTGCACATCTCGTTAATCAGATAAACCACATTTGACAAACTCTATGTGACAAGCTCTGTCGAAAAAGTGTTGATTGTAGTAATCAAACTCATAACTATTGATCAAACGTTCATCTATTACAACTCAAATATCATCGAGAGCAAATATGTGTTAATTTGTTGCAGCCTCTCGACGAATTAGGGGACTGTCGCTACTAGCTGTAGCAGCACGTACGATCTTACAGAGCCATCAAACATCTTGAAATAATGTGATGAAATTGGTAGATATTTACATAATAAATCATCTATCCTTTTTATTATTGGCCTATGATCTTTATTCTTTGCGTACTTAATTATTTTGTGTGCTAAAACATTTATTATATGTCATATTATTCAAGAATTGGCCCTTAGTCTTCCGTACAAATTAGTGATTTAGTTACACACAAGTAATCCGTAATTATTATGCATATCGTATCATGATTTTAAGATAAAAATATATTAATTTCTACTACAATTTTTGTGGGGGAAAAAAAAAGAAACAAACAAAAGTTAGGAACTAAATTTTATAGGGTTAATTGTGTATCAGTACATTTTGAAAAAGAGTTTTGGTTTTAGTACATGGAGAGAGAAATTTTCTTTAAAAATACCAAAAATGCCCTTTTTATCTATTTTAATTTAATTGATCCTCGCGCTTTCAAAATGATATCAGAGCTGTAGGTTAATTTATTTCAAACATATTATTTATTATTATAAAGAAACGAAATGTTTGAGGAGGAGAATTTTGAAAATTATGAATCCGAACTTAGGTTCGAGAAAAATAATTTACAAGGATTATTCCAATATTTTGGAATATATACAAGAACATCTAACTATTGTTAGATATTCAGAGCAGAAAGGAAAGCCTCAGCACCCTCAGGTAAACTTATGATTCAATCTAATAAGTTTATGGAAATTGTACCAGATTCTTCTAAGCTCTCTTTAGATCTTAGAGAAATTCAGAAAACAGTACAAAACTATGGCAATATGCTATACTTTGTACCGCAACGAGTTGAAAAAATCTTTGAAAACCAGGAAGAAATTCTTGGAATATTAAAGGATATTCAAACAAGAATTCAAAAACTAGAACAACAACCTAGTTCTAGTAAAAGAACTTCAGGAGGTTGGTTACCACCATCATTTGGTACTGAACCTTTGTTACATCAACAAGGGAAAGCCAGAGTGGTGTCAAAACCTTTGACTGAAGAAGAAAAGATGATCAATCTAATTAAGTCTGTCTCAGAAAAGAAATTAATCTGATGACAACGTTAGAAAGGATTGGTCTAGAGGATCTACAAGAGCTTGCAGAATCTTTCGCAAATCTCAAAGTTGTAGATCTAAAGATGAACACAGCAGGAGGTGAAACACCAGCTATAACTTGGTCATCTTCACAGGAACCACCAAGAAAAAGTGTGGGATCTCAAAATATACACATGAGAGAATCTCAAACTGATTTTCATACCGTTGGAGGATCACACCCTGCGGGAACAAAGATAAGGAGAAATCAAATTCTCTTGCACCAAACACTCTATGGGAAAACTATTTTAGATCCTATACATCCTTACCGGGTTATGCTTAACCTTGATGTATTAGATTTCAAAAATAGAGAAGAACTCATAGACGATTGGACATCTGCTATGAGAATCGCAGCAGGAACACTTGATCTCAACAGAGAAGGAGTCATTAAACTCCTAGAAATGAGTCTTATGGGATCAGTGAAGATTGCTTGGGACGTGACTTCGGTGGAAACTAAAGAGTCAGTCCTAGCCGGAGAATCTCTAAGCGAGATAGCCGGAAGAATGGCTACCCTAATTAAAGCACAATTTATAGGGGTAGACTATTTTAATAGTCAAGACATAGAGAAGAGGAAGAAATATACTCAAGCTCTGTATAGTCTTGAATTACATGACATCTGTTTAGTAGATGAATACATTATGTTATTCACTAAATATAGATGGAATTCAGGAGTCGAAGAAGACATAGCTATGCAGCTTTTCTTCGCAAAAATGCCAAGTCCCTAGAGAGAAATGCTCATAAGGGAATATGTACCTGGAAATCCAGATACATTGGCACGAAGAGCTTCTTTCCTTAAAGAAAAATTGGCGGAATGGTGCCATTTGACAGCATTACAAAAGAATTACAAACGATTAAGGGGTATTAACAAACGTACTCCTTTGTGTTGTAAGGAAAATGATATTCCAACAATTATTGGAAGTAAACCACAAAAGCATAAAAGGAAAAGTTTCAGGACTCATCCTTATGCTAGAAGTGGAAGAAGTTCTTGGAAACCAAGATCAGTTTGGTCTAGACAGAAAGCCAGATCTTATAAATCTGGACAAAGAAGCGGACCGAAGTAGGACATCCTCCCAAGCATCGAGTACATCTCGAAGCACCGGAAGAACACCTACAAAGAAAACTTTCGGAAGAGCTCATTCACGAGCTAATGAAAGTTTTAAAGATTGTAATTGCTGGACATGTGGAGCAAGATGTCATATCTCGATTAACTGTCCAGAAAATGAAAAAAGAGGTATCAAACGCTTCGATCAAACTCCAGATATTGAAGAAGCAGTTTATTACCAAGATCTTATTCAGGTATACCGATTTGAGGATATTGACTCAGATGAGAGTATATATGAAGAAGAAGAAGTTTTAACTCAGGGAGAATCCGATGGAACTGAATCAGAATCTGACTGAAAACGAGGTGTTTCGACACGAAACACATGAGGATTTGTATGGATTCTTTAGCCAGACAACAATATCCCATAACATGGTCCAAAGGATCATGAAAGAAAATCCTAGTCTACAGAGATATCAAGGATTCTCTGCAGGACAGGTAGAAAAGTTCTTAGGAAATCTTGGCCTAAGAAACAGAAAACATCATCTAATCTATAAAGTCTCTAGAAGGGAAATAGCAATCCCAATGGAACTTACTGGAAATAGAATGAAGATGCAACTAATTCCTTTTGAAGAAACTAAGGAGGAATTACAAAAACTCAAGATAGAAGTAGCGAAGACCCTGTCTTGGATTCATATTGGAGCAATCCAAATTATGATAAAAGCTACTTTTAAAGAAGGTATAGATTCACCTTTTGATATTGCTATATGTTATAAAAATGGGGAACCTTCAACATTCAGTGCTGGGAACTATCTCAAGAAATCTCTGTGCAGGCAAGATTGTAGGAGTAATCTATCCAAGGATAGCCTACAACCTGGCAGATCGAGATTTCAGTCGAGCCTTGACATTGCATCAAAATTTCAAGGAGAAATGACTGATGAAGGAAGGTAATAGACCATATTCTATTACCTATCAAATCTCATATGCTTTATCTAATACACATCATTCAGAGTTGTTTATTAGAAATAAGTTTATTTAGATACCGGAAATATTCGGAAAAGTTGCTCAGGCAATTTAACCAGAACGAATTGAATTTCCTGTAATACAGTAAACAGATATCCAAATACAAGACAAACCGATTCTACAAAGGAATCAGAGTCTTAGATTGGAATCAAGAAGACTATCTTTTCAAGGAGATAGAATTACAAGCTACAGATGGGGAAAAACCCCTGTCCAAGAAACCCAACATGAGCTAAAAAGTTTTTCAACAATAGGAAAGCTTAGATGCCCAGAAGGGTGGAAGGAAGTCGAAATAGTATTTGATATTACGAACCAAAAGAATCAATTTTCTTGTAATACCATCTACTATTTAGAACAACCTATGATAGGAACTTACCAAGGAATGATCCAAGTCGGAGAATCGGAAGTTCATATCACAGGAATTCCAGGAAAAGAACCAGATCAATTGGTTCTTGGACTAGAATTTCTAGAGGAACATAAACCTTGGAAACGTCTAGAGTATGGAATGGAGTTTATGGCAGAAGATAAGATGTGGAAAATTCAATGACCACAAGTCCATTCTCCATATACATTCCAGTAGGAATGTTATATGAACAATATAAGGCAGAATATTTTGCTGCTTATATTGATTCAGGTGCTGGCATTTGTACAGCAAAACGAGGAGTTTTTCCAAATAATTTGGAAGAAGAATTACCAAAGATTGCTGGAAGAGATTTTTCCAGAAGAATCTTAATCTTATGTAAATGGATTAAGATGACTGAAATAATGATTGGCGGTGCTGGGCAAACACCTTGGTACAAGGTGAAGACACCACCAATTTATTTTCATGATACAGGAGCTGACATTTTACTAGGAAACAATTTCCTACAAATGTTCAAATCCTATACTCAAGAAAATGAGACTAGAAGATTAGTGTTTACAACTCCTTGTAACCACAAAATTATAGTCCAGAGATTAAGAGAGGCATTTTACAGAAAATTGCTGATCCAGTTTCGCAACAAGCGTGGTGATTCAGGACAACTTCTGAATCCAAAAATGAAAGATTCTAGAAGGTTTGGAGAAACAATGCTCCAATTGAGAGCAGATAAAACGCTCCAACCAGAAGATATGGAATACCTGAAGATAACTCTACATCAGAATGAAGTAGAGTTTGAATCTAAGGTATCCTTAGAAGATGTCAAGAAAGGGATCAAAGAAAATTACAATGAAGATCCTTTGGCATGGTGGGACAGAAATCAATTCAAAGCTTGCCTTAAAATTAAAGAAGGCAAAGAGTATGAATTTGTCCGTTGCAAGCCTATCCCAATGAATATCATAGATCAAAGGGATATGCAGATTATAATCAAGGAACATTTGGACCTTTGTTTAATCAAAGCAGGAATGTCGCCATATAGCAGTCCAGGTTTTCTTGTAAGAAATCATGGTGAGATAAAACGAGGAAAACCCAGATTAGTTATTAATTATCAAGAAATTAATAAGATTCTGGAGTTTGATGGGTATTTTATACCTAGTAGAGAACATCTAATAAGTTGCATACGCAACGCCAAGATATTCTCTAAGTTCGATTGTAAGTCTGGATTTTACCATATTAGGATACAAGAAGAAAGCAAGAAATTCACAGCTTTCTCTACACCACAAGACATTATATTTGGGAGGTATTACCAATGGGATTGGCTAATTTACCTCAGATATTTCAAAGAAAAATGGATAATCTTTTTAAAGATTATTTTAAATTTATGTTTGTTTATATTGACGATGTTTTAATAGCATTTAAAGATATGAATGAACATGTTAAGCATTTGGAGATTTTCTCCAGTGTTTGTAAAAAAGAAGGGCTGGTTTTATCTGAAAAGAAAGCAGTCATTGCAACAAGAAAGATTGAATTCCTCGGAATTGAAATCGATGAGCCAGGAATTATTCTGCAAGAACACATAGTCGAAAAAGTGCAGAATTTTCCAGAAAGTCTCAAAGACAAGAAGCAACTTCAAAGTTTTTTGGGAGTTGTTAATTTTGCTGGGATGTTTATTAAAAACTTAGCAAAACACAGGAAAAAGTTTAGTCCATTATTGAAGAAAGATGCTAGATTTATATGGACAAATGAACACACAAAGGGATTAGTTCAATTAAAGGAGATTTGTAAGAATCTTCCAAAAATGGCTATTCCTCAAGATGAGGATGATCTGGTATTATACACAGATGCAAGTGATCATTGGTGGGCAGCAGTTCTTACTAAGCTCACACCAGATGCAGAACAATCATGCAGGTATTGTAGTGGTTTATTCTCAGATGCAGAAGCCATCAGATGACATATTAACGAAAAAGAATTTTATGCATTAAAAAGGGCTTTTGAGAAATGGCCATTATTTTTACTTGCAAAGAAATTCACTTTAAAAGTTGATAAAACACAGGTGAAAGCTTTCTTAAGGAATAGAATTGGGTCTAAACCTGAGAAGGCCAGATTATAAAGATGGCAAGCATTATGTCAAAATTATATTTTTGATATTATGATTATTAAATCTCATGAGAATATTCTTGCAGATTTTTTAACAAGAGATGGACATCATTGACATTGATGCTATTATCAAGATGCAGAGGCATTTGAGGGAACACCTTGAAATGCTTTAAACCGAATTTAACAAGTTAGCACTAAACGCAGAAGTTGCGGGAAGGCTTCAACAAGCTGATAAGAGAATTGTCTCTGATCGAATAACAGGATGTTTACAGGCATATACTCAGTTATGGTCTGTAATGCAAAGGCCTATCCTCCAAGGCCTTGAGAAACTATTGGTTTCCCAAATGGAGAGTTTTCGAGTATAGGACTCTATACCTGGAGTAGGGGATTCAAATACCCCTAGCACAAATGTTAAGTCGGGATCATCTCTAGATGAGTCGGTTGAAACAAAAATTGAGACTCCAGATCCTTATCTCGAGTCCTCAAGTCAACCCTTCACCTCGGGAATTGAAGAGGGAGAGATCAACCTTAGGCCTCGTACTGACAAGGGCAAAACTAAGGTTGGTAATAATGAAACGGCAATTTCTCCATTTCAGATTTATCAACAGAATTAGAAGAAATTAAACACAAGAATTGGCATCGACCCAGCCATGGTTCGAGTTGATGTTGCAGGAAAATATCCTAAGGTATGGATGAAACAAAATTCATATCCAAAGGAGGTCAAAGCCTGGTATGAATTTGGGACTCTTGCCTCAGTTTATACTACTTCGCCCAGCTTCCCGGAGATATCAGCATTACCAAAATGGATTCAGGAAGCTGTTCATGAGACTTGGGCAAATAATGATCATTTGTCCAGAGGAGATGTTTTGGAGCTATACTTATTCAGTGCAGCACCAGAACCAGCAGGGAAAGGCTCACACGAAGCCTTTCAGTTCATCAAGATAAGGAGGCCAGACATGAATTCTCAAAAATTTATAAAAGACCCTCCTACAAATGAAACCCCCTTAGTCTCTTCATTCAATGAAGATGACATATCTACCAGGAGAGCATAGGGTATCTGGGTTTGTCTCATGGAGATGGACAAAGTCAAGTTTCCATTTAAGTTTTACCAAAATTCTTTAAATGGATCATTCCTGTTAAACATTATGACAGGAAAAACAACAAGTTTTGCAGAAGATTTATTCGAGAAGAAAAGAAATCTTCTATAGAACAGCAAGCTGCCGGCCAGTAAAGAGACTCGCCGAAAATTCTGTAATATGACACATATAGGAAGATGGTCAGAAAACATCTGTCCTGAATGCCAGAATCAGAAAGAACCAGAGTTCTGTAAAGGTTTCAAACCGAGATCTGATCGGAAACATTTTACCGAAGCAAGGACAAGTGGGGAAGGACCACATTCACATTTTCCTCGAGGATACAAAAAGCCTAAGATTCCTCGACAAAATTAAAAGGGACATGTGATCAAACCCACTAACAAAAGGAGAACCACCATGTGAGTGGGGAAAACAGGACCACCAATAATTGGTGGAAAAAGACACAACAACCACTAATAATGAGTGGTAAAAAACAAAAAGACATTGGATACTATATCTTAAAAGAATCCAATGAATAAAAGCAAAACAACTGGTCCTGAAAATTCTATCTATATAATAGAACAGAATGGAACCAGTAAAACACACAAGGAGGAAACCTAAAGAAAATTTATTTTACATATCTGAAGGTGTTAAAAAGGAAAATCAAGTATGACAGGAAGGAGCTAAAAGCTCTCAGAGCAATAGCTCAGAATTTCCAAGAAAAAAGAGATGAAATCACAGCTGATCTTGTTTTAACGCATTCTTAATGGCAGTGTGGAGAAATAAGAGAATGGGAAAAGTTGATGTCTAGATTAATAACCTAGACATATCATAGGGACCACTCAACCACTACATGGTCCATTTGCAAGCTGTAAAGGTTTATCAAGATTTGAAGTCCGAGTTTCAAATCCGAAGAAGCCTTCGATAAATAAGGCAGGAAGAAGGAAGTGAAGATCATCGAACATTTTTCTCATTTCTTTCAACAAATAATTGTAACATTTCTCTTTCTAGTTTATGTGTCCTTCAAGTTCGGCTACTATAAGTAGCTAAACAAGTTTCTCCTCCTCTACAGGAGGTTTCAATGTAATAATAATATGTTTGTGTTTGAATAAAGAGATTTTTGCTCTTAGCCCCTCTCATGTATTATTTTCAAAATTTTATCTTTTACTGTACACCCTAAGGTAGGAAACGAATTAGGGTTGTGCTAAGTGCTGCTGAAGGAATCTGCGTCTGTAACCATCGGTTGCGATCGTGTGGTTGGATTGTGAGGAGCAGTTCGTAAAATACGGTGGATATAAGCCGGTGGCATTCTTGTCAAAAAGGTAAAAGATTTAATTTATTTTACGGAAGCATGATGGGCCTTTAAATTTAAAAGAAAAATCAATTATTTAAAAATAAGGTTTGAGGGGTATTTTGAGAAATTGGGTATTGAAACCAAAGTTAAAAGAAAATGGGTACTGAATCCCAAGTTACCCAATTTTATAAAGAAACAATTAGTTTTAATTAATTATATTAAATTTTGAATATAATTTTGTAATATGTAGATATTTAAATTCATTTATTCATTTATTTTTATATAACCAAATTATATTATTTTATATAATAATACTTCAGACTTTATTGTTGGGTTAAAAGTGCATGAGTGAGAATAGTACTATGATGGTTTACTTCTTAAAAAGTTCTCGTGCGTCAAGCTGCTGACGTTGCGGCGCTTGATCTGATTGGATAGGTGAGCCGTAAAAGAATGACGTCACATGTTAACAGATAATACTGTCTTTGCTGGGGACGGTAGGAAAATAGTAAAATCGATCTATAAGAGATATGAGATAACACTAATAGATAGACACACACATCCCGCGACTCATGAGCTTAACAGCCTGACTCATTAACACCCAATTAGGTGCACTCTACGCTGTCACGACTATAAGGAAATAAAGTTTCACCTTGACTAACAAATATAGTTTTTGGCTTAGTGGTAATCACTTGATCCTAATAATTAATATCAGAGCGAGGTCATGAGTGTAAGTATCCTAAGAAGCATATTTATATACTTCTTGAGGGTGGAGAATGTTGGGTAAAGCGTGCATGAGTGAGAGTGGTACTGGAATGAGTAAACTCCTATGAAGTTCTCGTACGTCAAGTTGCTGACGTTGAGCCCCTTAATCTGGTTGGCAAGGTGGTTGTAAAAGAGTAACGCCAGATCTTAACGAGTAATATTGTACCTGCAAAGGCATGACCGATGGTAGGAAAATGATAAGACTGATCTGTAAGAGATATGAGACAATACCAGCAGATAGACACGTACCTCCCCAGGCTCATGGACATAACAGCTTGACCCATTAGCACTCAAGCAGGTGCACCCTGCGGTGCCACGAATACAAGGAAATAAAGTTGCACCTTGGCTAACAGCTATAGATTTTGACCTAGTGGTAAGCGCTTGATACTAAAAATTAGTTTCAGATCGAGGTCATGTGTTCAAGTCTCTCAAGAAACATATTTATGTACTTATTAGGGGAGGGGATATTGGATTAAGCGTACATGAGTGAGAGTGGTATTGGGTAGGTGACCTCCAAAGAAGTTCTCGTCCTCAAGTTGCTGACGTTGCACTGCTTGACCTGATTGGCTAGGTGAGGCATAAAATAGTGACATAAATCTTAGCGGGTAATACTATCTCTGCTAGGGTAATACTGTCTTTGCTAGAGACAGGGTCGAGGGTAGGACTTATCTCTAAGGAATATTAGACATCACCAGCAAATTGACACGCACTTCCCCGGACTCATTGGCTTAATAACTCGACCCATTAGCACCCAAGTAGGTGTACTCTGTGCTACCACGAGTAAAAGAGAATTAAGTTGCACTTTGGCTAACAACTATAACTTTTGGCATAGTGGTAAAAGCTTGATACTAAAAATTGGTATCAGAGCGAGGTCATGAATTCAAGTCTCCCAAGAAGCAAATTTGTATACTTCTTAGGGCAATGAATGTTGGGTTAAGCGTGCATGAGTGAGAGTAGTAATAGGATGAGTGAATTCCTGAGAAGTTCTCTTGCATCAAGCTGCTGAAGTTGCGCCTCTTGATATGGTTGGCTAGGTGGCCTTAAAAGAGAGATGCCAGGTCATAACGGGTAAGGGACATGGCTGAAGGTAGGAAAATGTAAGACTGATCTCTAAGAAATATGACACAGCACCAGCAGATAGACACGCACGTCTCTGGACTCGTGAGCCTAATAAACCGACCATTAGCACCCAAGTAGGTGCGTTCCCACGAATAAAATAAAATGAAATAAATATATAACTTGACTAACAACTATAGCTTTTGGATTAGTAGTAAGCGTTTGATCTTAACAATTACTCTCAGAACGAGGTCATGAGTTCAAGTCTCCCAAGAAGCATATTTATATACTTCTTAGGATAGGGGATGTTGGGTTAAGTGTCCATGAGTGAGAGTACTATTGAGATAGGTGACCAATTGGTAAGTTCTCATACGTTAAGTTGCTGACGTTGCACCGCTTGATCTGGTTGGCTATATAGCCATAAAAGAGTTACGCTAGATCTTAACGAGTAATACTCTCTGCTGGGTGTAATAATGTCTCTACATGAGAAATGGCCAACGGTAGAGAAAGTTGAATATGTGACAGTACCAATAGATAGACACGCACCTCTCTGGACTCATGAGCATAATTATCTAACCAATTAACACAAAGTAGGAGCACTCTGCGTTACCTCGAATATAATGAAATAAAGTTATACTTTGACTAATAGATATAACTTTCGATCAAGTAGTAAGCGTGGATCATTTACGAATAATTTAGAACATACATAGTAGATATCCACTTTTTCATTAATCAATAATTTTAAGCAAGTTACTTAATTTGATACGTCGTATTTTTGGTATAAAATAGCTATGAGAACCCTCACCTACTACAGTTACAATTTTTAATGACAGTCAGAGAACATATCATTCAAAGGACATTAAGCTGCTATCATTTTGGAATTTTGAACCCAAGAATCTTGTAAAAGCTGAATTAAGGCCCTAAAGGATTGTTATTGGGGGTGTGAATGAGAGTGTTAATTAATTTTTTTTTTATAACGTGAGAACTCGTAATCGTTATTATTAAGTGGATACTGAGTAATCCCCCGGACTATAAGCCTCTCATTTCTTACATCTATTTATGCCCGTAAGTCCCGATTCAAAATACACAACAAATTTTATAATTATATTCTATTTTATGATTTTCACTTACTAGTTTATATATTTTTTGTTTTTTTAAAATTACATAGTTTTTATCTTCCGAAAGTGTTTTTGTTTTATATAATCTTGAAATTAAGAATTTGGGAAAGGACGAATTCATGAAATCTGAAATCATGTAACATGTAACATAGATTTTCGCACCATCATTGAACTATCGAACCACTGAATTAGTTAATCACGAGGGATTTAACTTTCTGACACCCTGAAAATATTTTTGAAATTTGTCAATTGCTTCATGTTGCTTTTGATTTTTGTACATATCCCTAGTTTTGTTTAATTTATTTATTATTATATGCCAATATTTTTTTTCACATTAATTATCTCATTCCTACTTGTTGAGTGACTTTCAATTGTTCAATTTCAATTTGATGTAAAAACGGGTTTTTTGGATATAAAAATATTTAATATATTAGGGTTTTAGGTAATTTTCCATACTATATTCTATATCATGAATATGTGGTAATCTCTATGAAATCTTGCAACATATAATTAGGGTTTCCATAACAAATTGTAAAGGCATAATGACAAATCAAAAAGGGTAAACATAAAATTGTCAAGGAAGAGAGGTTACTAAGCTAGATCCAAATTCAAAAAATTGTGTCCCTACTTATTGCAAGTTGACAGACTCGCAATTTTCGTTCACCATCAACACAAATAAATTATGAATGAAAACATATATAAAAATAAGTCACTATCTCTGTATCTTAAACCATATGATTTGCCGATGATTTATAGTTATCTGGTGTCAACTCTCAATTTTGGGATAATATCTTAAGTTCGAAAACTAATTGTAATAATCATCGCCTCAACTCAAAAAAAAAATCACATGATTCGATTTTCTTTTAAGTTTTGATATTTTGAAAATATAAATTAAAGATTCATTTAATTTCCTCGGGGTATACATGTTAAGCTTTCTTAGAGTCGATGTCATCCCACGCAAGAGGTACTAAAATATATTTTCTTTGATACCAAATTAATTTTGATGTACCAGCGCCTATACATATGCAATGTGTATATATAATGATATGCAGTTGTTAGGATCATGTGATTGGTTAGAAGGGGTTGAATAAACAATGACACTAACTTATCCAAAATTTTGTTGGATTAACAACTTTGAAATTTGTATTTCTTGTCAAGCCAATGCTAGTTGACTAATCAAATAAGTTCTATGCAGAAGGAAGCTAGACTGACAAAATGACTAAATAAGAAAGACTGTTGGGTTATCAATAATAAGCTAACTGAAATGTAAATAACACAAAGATATTTCTGGATGTTCGAATATTTGAATGGCTCCTACGTCACTCCTCTTCTTTGTGGGGAGGATATTCATTAGAAGGATTTGGAGATTACAACTTTTGTAATTACCTGATTCAGTAGGACTTTATCACTTCCTAACTGAAACTCCTAGTTTAGTTTACTTACTTAAACAACACTCAACAATACACCAATTGGCTATGTTCAAGATTGCAATGGAAAGATTATTGGATCCGGACCGAAGTTGATAGCTTGTTGGGCTTGTTTGTTGTCATTGGCCACGACCTCAAGTAAAGCATAACAACCAAAATCAAATAGGGCCCAAATAAGGTGTAGCCCACTAACGTGTTGTCTAGCAGTGGGAAGATTAACTGATTTATGAGACTTTTTTGTCAGCACGAGAATTTCGATTTCTTCCTTCTTTGAGAGAAACACACACTAAAATATCTGCTGAGCAGATTCAAGGGAAAAGAAGCAAGAACGATCAAGAGAGACGAAAGCAACAAGACTGACTTGAGGATAAATAAAGCTCTATGTGTAATCTTCTTTTTCGTTTTAATTCTTTTGGGCATTGCTTGTAATCGAGACTTGAATTTGGTGAATTAAAATTGGTGCCTCACCATGGACGTAGGCAAGTTGAATGTTGAACCATGTAAATATTGTCTCTGTTTAATTTTGCATTGATTCTTTATTGATGAATGTGTTGATTGGAATCGTAACGAGTGCAGAGTATTTGAATTGGTTGACTGAATTGTGGTTCTTTGATTCGGTGGGAGGACTGGTGTATTTCTGGGTGAATTTCATAACAGTGGCGCAATCTATGGGAAATAAAACCACTACGGGTTTAATGAAATTAGATATAGATAAGTTCGCTAGGAAAAATGATTTTGCCCTTTGGAGAATCAAGATGAGAGCAATCTTGGTTCAACAAGGGTTGGCGAAACACTGAAAAAGAAATAAAAAATGGAAAGTTCTCTGACCGATAAAGATAATGATGAAATTCTGGAGAAGGCTCAATGTGCTATTATCCTCTGCCTAGGAGACAAACCATTACAGGAAGTGTCTAGGGAAAAATCGGCCTCTACTATGTGTCTTAAACCGGAATGACTATACATGACAAAGTCCTTTGAAAACGTTTGTACAAGAAGCAGAGGCTATACTCATTCAGGATTCAAGATGGAAAGAGAAATGAGGATCAGTTCGATGAGTTCATAAAAATACAGGATAATATTGAAAACATTGAGGTGAAACTCGAAGATGAGGATAAAGCATTCATTCTGTTAAATGCATTATCTAAGTCTTATGAGAATTTTAAGGATGCAATGCTATTTGAAAGATATCAATCTTTTTCCTTAGATGAAGTCAAGCTTCAGTTAAGTCCAAGGAGTTGCAAAGGAAACTTCAATCTAGTGGGGAATACCTTGGTGAATGGCTAACTGCTAGAGGCAGGCCAGAGAAAATGACACCATGTGCACCCTAAAAACAAGTCCAGACCCAAAACCAAGACCGAGTATAAGCCTTATATGCCACAAAGATGGGCATTTCAAGAGGGACTGCCCAGAAAGAAAAAAAAAAAGGCACTGGAAAAACAAAAGGAAATTGGAGAAGCTGGATGGGTATCAAATGGTTATGAATCTGCTAAGGCACTTATGATGACAGAAATTAGCATGAGAAATGGGAGGATCCTAGATTTGGGATGTACATTTCATCTGTGTCCAGTCAAGTCATGGTTTGAGAAGCTCAAAGAAACAGAACAAGAATGGTTCTCTTGGGAAATGACAAGTTGTGTAAGTTGATGGGAATTGTTAAAATCAAAATGAGGATGCATGATGGGGTAGACAGGGTTCTCAAGGATGTCAGATTTGATTCCTGAGTTGAAAAGGAACCTTATATCTGTAGGGACACTTGAATCAATTGGATATACTTTCACTTTTGAAAATGGTGTGTTCACTGTGGCCAAGGGTTCATCGGTAGTCATGAGAGGGATAAGAATGAACTCTTTGTATGTTATGCAAGCCAAAATAATAGTGGGGGGGTTCAGTCGTCCAGGACAAACAAGACAAGTCAAGTCTTTGGAACATGAGGCTTGGACATGTAGGTGAAACGTGACTAATGGAATTATCAAAGCAAGGCCTGTTATGTGGTGACAAGATACAAGGACTTGAATCCAGTGATTGTTGCATTCTGGGAAAGGCCAAGAGAGCCAAGTTTGCACAAGGCAAACATAACTCATCCTAACCACTAGAATGAATACACTCAGACCTTTGGGGAGAAATCCAAGACACCAACTCATGGAGGCTGCCATTACTTTATGTCCATAATTGATGATCATTCAAGGAAGGTTTGTACCTATCTCCTGAAAACCAAAGATGAGGCCTCAACTATGTTCAAAGAATGACTGCTGGTTATTGAAAATAAATTTGGGCACAAAGTGAAACATCGAAGAATAGACAATGGCTTAGAATATCTATTTTAAGGAATTCAAAATATTATGCACTCAAATAGGAATTACCGGACACTTTACAGTACCTAGAACACCCCAACAAAATGGGGTGGCGAAGAGAATGAACCGCACATTACTAGAGAAGGTAAGATGCTTGATTTTAAATGCTAGACTACCCAAAACCTTTTGGGGCGAGGCCCTTGCAACAACTTACCTTGTAAATAGGTGTTCATCGAGTAGAATAAATTTTAAGAAACTTATGGATTTATAGAATGGCACACCAGTGGACTACTCTAATCTCAGAATATTTGGTTGCCTAGCCTATGCACATGTAAAACAAGACAAGATAGAACCTAGAACTATAAAGTTCATGTTCATAGGGTACCCTGAAGGAGTAAAGGGTTTTATAGTCTGGAACTCAGAGCCAAAAGGTCCTAGACGCTTCAACACACGAGTGGAGGCACAAAACAATCTATAGAAAATCTAAGCTCATACAGATTGGCAAGGGATAGGCAAAGAAGGGAGGTTAGACCTCCACTAAGGTTCAACGTGCATGAGAGGTTCAACGTGCATGAGGCAAAGCATGTAACCACTCCATTAGGACAACACCTCAAATTATCTACAGCACAATCACCCATAAGTGATTTTGAAAAAGAGGAAATGACCAATGTTCCATATGCAAGTGGAGTGGGGGAGCATCTTGTAAGGGATGGTGTGCAGTAGACCGGACTTAGCAGATGCCATAAGTGTAATATCCACGGTTCATGGAAAATCCTGGGAAAGATCACTGGGAAGCACTCAAGTGGACTCTTACATTGAAATGATCTACAAAGTTTGGTTTAAGTTTTCACAAACAGGCAGACTTAATACAACCAATGGTGGGATTTGTGGACTCAGGCTTTGCATGGAATCTAGACATAAGAAAATCACTTACTGACTTTGTATTTACAGCGTTTGGAACAACAATATGTTGGAAAGCAATTTTGCAATCAGTGGTGGCTGTCTCAACAACTGAAGCGGAGTATATAGCCATCACCGAGGGGATAAAAGAGGCAGTTTGGTTGAAGGGATTAATCTCTAAACTTTGTATGAAACAAGAGCAGGTGATACTCCATGGTGACAGCCAATCTGCCATACATCTATCCAAGCATCAAGTCTTTCATGAGAGATCCAAACATATTGATTTCAAGCTTCACTTTGTAAGAGATATCATTGCAAAAGAAGCAAAGTTGGAGAAGATCAGTACACAGGAAAATTTGGCGGACGCAATGACCAAGGCACTACCTCAAGCCAAGTTTAAGCATTGTCTAAACTTAGTTGGTGTGGTGGAAAGAAACTAGCTTGAAGAGCAGGGGAAGATGAGGAAACCAACTTTCAGACAAGGCGAAGATTGTTGTGCGTGTCTATCAAGTTGGCTTTGTTCAAGACTGTAGTGGAAAGATTATTGGACCCAGACTGAAGTTGATAGCTTGTTGGACTTGTTTGTTGTCATTGGCCACGACCTCAAGTAAAGCCCAACAAGCAACATCAAATAGGACCCAAATAAGGTATAACCCACTAACGTGTTGTCTAGCCGTTGGAAGATTAAATAACCGATTCACGAAGTTTTATTCGGCAGTTCGAGAATTTTGATTTCTTCTTTATTTGAGAGAAACACACAATTAAATATCCGCAGAGCAGATTCAAAGGAAAATAAGTAAGAACGATCAAGAAAGACAAGGGAAAGAAGACTGAATTGTGGATAAATAAAGCTCTATGTGTAGTCTTCTTTTTCGTTTAATTCTTTTGGGAATTGCTTGTAATCGAGACTTGAATTTGGTGAATGAAAATCAGTGCTTCACTGTGGACGTAGGCAAGTTGAATGCCTTACCGCGTAAATATTGTCTTTGTTTAATTTTGCGTTGATTCTTGATTGGTGAATGTGTTGATTGGAATCATAATCAGTAGGGAGTGTTCGGTGTTGTATTTGATTTGGTTGAGTGCATTGTGGTTCTTTGATTCGGTGGGAGGACTGGTGTATTTCTGGGTGAATTTCGTAACAATATCATTTATTCTGCTTGAAACCCGTCAATTCTATTGTTTTTTTTTTTGATAAAAACTTTTAATTTTATTGATTGAAATCATCCATTACAAGCTTAACCAACCAAGAAGGAAAATCACAATTCAACCGAACAAAAGGTGAAGGGGAATCAAAAGCAAATCGAGCAATGCTATGGGCTACATTATTTGCCGTACGACGAACATGAATAAGGTCCGATATCCCAGATTCACGTATACGCTCTCTAATATCTGCTGCGCAGAGGCCCGTATAACCAATATCATCCAGAGTGGTAGTGACTGCTTGCACTGCCAATAAGGAGTCGGTTTCAACTTGAACATCGGTAAAGCCTTTGTCATGCAGGAGAATAATACCTTCTCGAATAGTCAGAAGTTCACCATGAACCACTGAAATGGGTTGGTTGATCTGCTTCCCAAACACCAATAACAGTCGGCCTTGTTTGTCTCTGAGTGCGCCACCAATGCTAAAATGATGTCTATCCTCATCCACGGCCGCATCTACTTTGAGTTTTAATGTTCTTAGTCTTGGCGGATTCCATATCCTCTCCGGAATACTCTTTTTTGACGCATCCTCAATTTTCTCTTTGGTCCGGGCTTTTTTGAAATCAGATAAGATTGCATAACTCCAGGAAACATTATCGGCTAACGGTTTTTTCTTATCACCATGAAGGTATTTCTGCTTTTCTTTCCATACCGCCCATGTGTGAATTGCAACCTCTTC
The DNA here is from genome assembly GCF_012295235.1 of Primulina huaijiensis. Classification (NCBI taxonomy): domain Eukaryota; kingdom Viridiplantae; phylum Streptophyta; class Magnoliopsida; order Lamiales; family Gesneriaceae; genus Primulina; species Primulina huaijiensis. The sequence goes on along the minus strand of NC_133314.1, from coordinate 17,730,344 downwards.
AAATTCTGTCTTTGAAAATTGGTCTTTCAACCACAGACAAAGCTCCAATGTATCAGTATGGAAGTTTCCTCTTAACACTTGAGCAAAAGATGTGTTCTTCCACAGATGTTTAATCGCAACACAAAAGAACAGGGCATGACCAGAATAGTCTATAGAAAAATTGCATAGATTGCAGGATTCATTCACCGGGACGTGGTGTCAGGATGGATTCTGGTTGGTCGGTATACAATCATGGGAAATACTCCACCAGAATAATCGAATCTTCGGTGGAACAGAAAGGCTCCAGAGAAAAGACCACCAATCCTCATTGTGATGCTTCGATTGATGCTCCGGGGCTAAGAATAGCCCACGTTGGGTATGGCACCCATCTCTCACCGTGTACTGATCTTTGGCATCATGACTCCAGAATAATATATCACTAGTACCCTCTACAGAAAGTGGGATCTTGAGGGTTTCCCCAGCGACATATGGATTAAAACTATTAGCTATTAAGTTAGTGTTCCACTCACCATCTTGAATCAAAGCACTAACTGTCGCCTCACGCTCCCATGGAACAAGAGGATCACCAATAGATGCTTGCATGCTCAGTATCCGCTTGTCTCCAAATATTTTTATTGATTGGCCGTCTCCAACTCTCCATAGTAAACCGGACATGAGGATATCCTTACTCCATAATATCGATCTCCAGATGTAGGATGGGTTATTACCCAAGCCCGCTTCCAGCACTGACCCATGCCGGAAATATCTACCCTTAAGAACACGACTGACTAAAGAGTCAGGATATCGTATGAGGCGCCATAGCTGTTTAGCTAAGAGGGCTCTATTAAATTCAGTCAACTTTCTGAATCCAAGACCACCCCTGCCTTTTGATTGGCATAAAAATTCCAAAGATTGCCAGTGCATTCTCTTTTTTCCGTTCTCAACTCCCCACCAGAAATTCGCACATTCACGTTCAATATCATCACAAACCCCGGTTGGTAATTTAAAGCAAGACATAGCAAATGCAGGTACTGTTTGAAGTATTGATTTGTTCAACACTTCTTTACCGCATGTAGAGAACCATTTATTACCCCATCCTTGTATTCTTTTCATCACTCTGTCCACCAGATACTTAAATTTTAACATCTTACTCTTCAATGACACTGTAGGTAAGCTCAAATAGAGATCATGTTGGTGCACTACAGGAATAGTCAGGATACTCTTTATCGTATCCATCAGCAAAAGATGAGTATTCGGACTAAAGGATAAGGCTGACTTATCATAATTGATGAGTTGATCGGATACTTTCTCATAACAAGACATACATTCCTTCACCCTTGCCCCATCTTCCATAGTCGCTTTAAAGAACACCGGGCTGTCATCTGCAAAGAACAAGTGTGACACTGATGGGCTAGTAGATGCAATCTTCACTCCTCGAAAAAAGCCTCTGCATTCATATGCATTAAAAAGAGAGGAGAGACCATGTGCACACAGAACAAAGAGGTATGGTGAAAGCGAGTCTCTCTGGTGCAAACCACGGCTTGGTTTAATCGGGCCGACCACTTCCTCATTAACTCTAAAATAGTACGAAACAGATTTAACACAATTCATCACCTTCCCAATCCATTCCTGGTCAAATCCCAATCGCATCATCATTAGCTGTAAGAAATCCCATTCCACTCGATCATAGGCTTTACTCATATCAATCTTCAGGGCAGCATAACCAGATCTACCGGATTTTCTGTTCCTCAATCAGTGCAGTATCTCGAACCCCACTATAATATTGTCTGTAATTAAACGTCCCGGAATAAAGGCACTCTGGGAAGCCTCAATAATCCTCGATAGAACTGGCTTGAATCGATTTCTAAGAGATCGAGAAACTATTTTATAACATACATTACAGAGGCTGATCGGTCGGAAGTCCTTGAGAAGCATAGGATCTTTTATTTTGGGTATTAGCGTGACAAGAGTGTCATTCCACGCCTCAGGAGAGGCCCCCTCATTAAGCACCTGTAGTACCGCCTTTGTAACATCAATACCGATTACATCCCAAAACTTCTGATAAAACAGGGTAGACAGCCCATCCGGTCCCGGGACTTTATCCGGATGCATATCAAAGAGAGCCCTTCTGATTTCTGTTGCTGTGAAAGGCGCACAAAGTGTCTGATTCATCTGTACTTCTACTTTTGGTTCGACTGTTTCTAATACTCGTCCAATGTCAACCTCAGATGGATTGGATGTTGTGAATAAAGATTCAAAGTATTCCAGTACAATTGTCGATAAGCCTCTATTATCTGTTAACCAATCCCCATGACTTGAGACCAGGCCAGATATAGTGTTCTGCATACGACGATGGGAGGCTTTAGAATGAAAGTACCTTGTATTACGATCCCCATCTTTAAGCTAGGAAATTCGACTCTGTTGCCTCCAATACATCTCTTCTTGAGTTGCGAGGTTCTCTATCTCTATTTCAAGCATGTTGATCTGGGAGATATTATCATGCCACTGTGTACTTGTTTTTATGGTATTCAGGTGATCTCGTTTTGATTTAAGTCGCTTAGGAATTCTTCGAAGCCTGCTAGAGTCCCAGTGAAGCAGATCATTTTTGCAGGAATTAATACGTTGCAAAATTGATGAACCAATATCACTGGAACCCCAGCCATGCTCAATCACCTCCCTACATCCTTCTTCCAATAACCATCCTTTTTCGAACCGAAAGGACAAATGAAGGTTAGCTCTTCTAATTCGGTCTTGCAACTGATCACTATATAACTGCAGACAAAGTGGTCTGTGGTCGGAATGATAAAATTCCAAAGAAGTCACACGAGCCACTGGAAAATGGAGACGCCACTTCATATTCCCAACAAACCGGTCAAGCCTCTCAAAGATTATGTTAGCAGAATCCCTACGGTTTACCCACGTAAAAAACTCACCCGAACAATGCAGATCCTGGAGTTCACACAGTTCTAGAACTTCTCGGAAAGCCTGCATTTGTCTTGGAGCTCTTCTATTTCCGCCCAATTTTTCACTATCATAGCAGATTTCATTGAAGTCCCCTCCTATTAACCAAGGTATTTCCTTGAGCTCTGCCATATCCTTTAGACGATGTAGTAGTTCCCAAGAAAAATGACGCATATGAACTTCGGGATTGCCATAAAAACCGGTGAATCTCCAGTCTTGCTCAGAGTCATGAACTATACAATCAATATGTCCATTCGAATAGGACTGGATAGACACCTTAACAGAGTCCTGCCAGAAGATTGCAAGTCTTCCACTTCTTTCTCTACAATCTACCATAAAACTTCCTGCAAATCCCAGCTTATATGTCCACCATTTGTAATTAACCTCTCTAATTTTTGTCTCATTCAAAAACAAGATATTAGGTCTCTTTTCGGCGACAAGTCGCCCCAGTTCCCGGAATGCTCAGGGGTTCCCAAGCCCCCGAGTATTCCAAATTATCAAATTCATGGTGATCGGCTGTGCCCATTATTTCAACCCCAGTCTTCATCTTTTTCTTGATAGGGCTAGTATGTTTCTGTGTTCCCATGTCATAATCATGCAACAAAGTCCCCGTCAATTCCATTGTTACATATAAACAAACATCCAAGATCATGTTATATTTAACAATTTTTTTTATCGGGATTTGTTCTAATTGAATTTCGAACATACAACTTTATCTCAAACTTAGCCATTAATATCAAATGAATTATAAGTAGTCTACCTATTTATAACAAATTCGAGACTGTGTTTTATTTAAATTTTTAAAATAATATTAAAAAAAAATCAGGCCTTAACTTTCTACAAGCAATCACCATGTATTGGTTAAACGATGGTGCGATCATGTAAATATTGTGTGCTTTACCATCATCGTCATTTTTGTTGTTACTGTTGTTATTATTATTATTATTATATGAATATACATTAAATTTAAATTGAACAATATTTTTTATTGTTATCAATTTTTAAGATTTTTTGAAATTAATTAATTTGTTGGTGTTGTTAATGTGTTTTTTTTTAATCCATTCTCATGTATTTAATAAATTTGACATTTTGTTTCCTTGCTTTTTATAATTAACAAGAGTGATAAATGTCAAATAAAATAAATACAGGATCATGTATTTAATAAATTTGACATTTTGTTTTCTTGCTTGTTATACTTAACAAGAGTGATAAATGTCAAATAAAATAAATACAGGATAGATAAATGTCAAAGTTACTTTGTTAATCTATCCAAGTTCAAAGTGTGTATGTATATATAGAGTTTTGATATGATAATAATCATTCATTGTGGGTATCTATGTGATCATCGGTTGATGTGGTGTCCACCTATTCAGTGTACAAGATGTCATTTCAATGATAATCACATGACATTACCTTATCGATGTTCATATAGGTGCATACAGTGAGTTCTCAAGAAATCAAACCTAATATATATTGATAACGTTAGAACCCACAATTGTCATCCTTCGGTAGCTAACACAACCGCCTGCAAACTATGTTAGTCAGATAAACTTTACTAAAAAAATATGTGTGACAGGCTAATACGAGAAAGGAATTCAAAATATATACCGGTCATTATTCCGGAACACGAAACATATAGTAGTTGTTTATTAAATTTTAGCGATTATGGTTGGTAAATTCATAAGAATTTTCCTTCTCGAATTTAAAATTTTGGTTTCACTGACTTCTGAATTATTCATTTGTAATTTTATTTAGTGAATATTAACTAAAGAGATTTTCAAGATCATCGTGGATGCGAAATTAGTCGTTATCCATATTGATCATTTGAATTGATCGATGTTGGATAGATTTGACTCAGTATTTACAGCAGTGTTTAAAAGTGCTGTCTAAAAGGTGTCTAGACGCTAAGCGATCGCTCATCACCCCGATTTTTATATCCGATTAAGTTAAGTAGTCGCTTGATATAATATATAAATTTTTTTATTTTTTTATAAAAATTATTTGCAATATTTTTCAATCAATTTGTATTGGATAAAGATGAGAATATGTCATTGATTTTGAGTTATATTCTAATATAAAAGAATTATTACAGAAATAAAAAATAAAAAAACAGATATTTAGTTAAAAAAAAGAAAACCGCTTAAGTACCACCTAGACAGCCGTCTAAATGTTAGGCCGTGGATGATCGCCTAACTACCATCTACCAGTTTTTTGAACATCGATTTATAGATCATAAATCTAAAACTTTTGGGCCAATTTTGAGTTTCCTTTTATTTATTTAAGAAAATTGTCTTTTTGCACTTTTATCTTTCAAATTTTCAAATTATGTGTGAAGCACAAAGGCTTAAAAAAAGTCTGTGTCCTCGTTCACACTTGATGTCACCTACAGTACTAGCATTAAAAAAGTGTACAATAATACAGTAACAAAAATATATAAGATTTTGTTAAGGGTGTTAATTCGGGTGAGTTGGGTCGAATTGAGCAATAGTATTATTCAAAAATTACTCAATCCGAACTCAACCCAAACCCGAGCCAACTCGAAAACTCTCAACCCGAACCTGAATCCGAATCAACTCGATCAACCCGATTTTGGTTTTTTTTTTTTATAAATAAAATTAAATAAATGTCAGAAAAATAATAATACTATTTTAATTTAAACACATAATTACAAAATCTTCCTCATATATATGATTTAAATTTAAAAGTCTAATTGTATAAAAATAAAATATATTTACTAAATCAAATAAACAATTGTTTAAAAAATAAAAAATGTTCAAAATAAATATTAAATTATGAAAATTTATGATATAAATATACAATAAATATATTTTCAAACATACAATATATAAAAATATAGGCAGTATTTATTAATTATATATATATTGTTAAAAAAATTAAAATTTTCTGGTCAATTCCAGTCAACCCGGGTTGACCCAAACCTAACCCAACCCGATCATTTTTTTCGTGTCAGCTATCGGGTTCAACCCGATCTGACTCGAACCCGAAAATCCCAAACCCAAAACTGATTTTTTTCGGGTTGAACCGTATCGAGTTGGTGGGTCGTGTATGATTTTGACATCCCTAGATTTTGTTATTTATTTATATTAAAAATATCAATGGAAAGATAGCTTTTATAAGAAGAACAAAAACGATAGGCTTCACCAACGCATCAACTACTACGGGCATGATTGATAAATGAGAATGGGGTGGGAATGGATTAGGCATTCCCCGCCTTATTCTCATTTCCATGTTTTGTTCTCCTTTGTTTTGGGTGTAATAATGTTTTTGCTGGAAGATCGATCGAACCGTGATATTTGACCTGTTGTGCGGTTTAAAAGATTTAAGTTGCACCATTACCACCAGCTATAACTTTTGATAAAACGGCAAGCGCTCGATTTTAACACCTTGGAATAAGAATACTCATTTTAATAGGAAATTATTTCCATGAATAGGGGTGTCAATCGGGTCGGGTGGGTCGGGTTTCGGGTCAACTCGAGAAATTTTTTTTTATTTTTCAACCTGAACCCAACCCGAACCCGAAGCAACCCGAAAACCCCCAACCCGAACACGAACTTGTCTAACCCGAAACTTATTTATTTTTTTAATTTTTTTAAAAAAAATTAATTAAAAAAATTCGAAAAAATAAAAAATTATAATAATATTTTAATTTAAACACATAATAACAAAATTTTCGATTTAAATTTGAAAGTTTAATGGTAGAAAATTTAAAATATATTTACTAAATCAAATAAACAATTGTTAAAAAAAATAAAAAATATACAAAATAAATATTAAATGATGAAAATTTAACATATAAATATACAATAAATTTTGTTCAAACATACAATATATAAAAATATAGGTAATATTTTTTTAAAAAAAATTTTTTTTCAACCCGCCACCCAACCCGACCCGAAACCCGTATAACCCAGCACTAACCCGAACCCACCCAACCTGAACCCGAAAAACTCCAACTCGAACCTGATTTTTTCGTGTTGGATCGTGTCGGGTTGACGGATCGTGGTGTATTTTGACACTCCTATCCATGAACATGAAAATTGACATTTCTATGATTTGGATTGAGTTTATCTATTTTCATTCTCCAAACTTTCCAATTTAAATTTCAAATATGAAAATTTCCTATTATTTACTTTTTATATTTATTATTGTATATATGTATCAATATATTTTGTATTTTTATTTTTCAAATATTTTAATAATAAATTTTTTTATCTTTGTTTATAATCAATTATAATAAATTTAATACTAATAAATAAATATCACAAATAGTTTAAAACTAATATTAGTAATAAAAGGATAACAATAATTTTAGAAGAAAAATAAATATAAAAATTATTATTATTATTATTATTTGATGATAAAAGTAAATGATAAGAAATTAATAATGATGTGATAATAAATAAATTAAATAATAATGTTAAAATTATCATTTAATAATGAAATTTTAAAATTAAATAAAAGGAGTTATTATTCGATAGCGAAAACATTAATAATCATAATAATAATAATAAATATTAATGATAAATATTAAATAAAAATTATTTTAATATTTAAATAAAAATATAATTTGATTATAAAAAATATTTTCTTTCAATTTATTTCTCATTTCATTTGATATGAATCACAAGAAAGGAATAAATTTCTCATTTCATTTCCTCCCACATTTCATTCCGATGTTGATTCAATTCCTTTCTTATTTCATTCAGACTTACCAATCATGTCATAAAGGGTTTAACTTTAACATATAATATAGATTACTAAATATAGATATTCGATATTGACAATCTTTTCGTAAAATCTCAAAATAACTGATAACCCCTATAAAAAAAAAATAAATACGCTTATAACCATCTATGTTTTTTTTTAAAAACAGTTAAGATAATCTCAACTCTATAATTTTAGATTAAATGCTTTTAATAATTAAAAAATGCGTAATTTATATTTTGTGTTTGATGTACCCAAATTATCATTAAAATCATAAAACATATATTTTTATAATTTAAATATAATATTTTTGCAACGTGACACTATAAAATAATCAAATAAATAAAATCAAAATACAACAACTTGAGTAAAAAAAAAAATATTATTTATACTCGTTTGTACTGATTATATTTTGAATTATACACAGAAAAAATGATAAAAAAAATTATTTTATACACAACAAATAAGGTTATAATCATATTAATATTTTTAAATGGGTCAATGAGCAACTTTTTTAAAAAATGAATAATGGATTTTCCTTCACAAATTCTGCAACCTCTAAAAAAAAGTAATTATTGAATTCTCGCGCAAATTTGTGAAGAAAAATCTAATAATAACTTTTTTAGATATTGAAAATAAATACGCCCTTATTTTTCACAAAATATTCGTTATTAGTTCTTTTTTATATACTAGTAAAAGATGCACATGCGTTGCATGTATTATTATTATTTTTAATTTGATCAAATAATATTAAACAATTAACATGAAATTATTTTCAATTTAGAAGAGTTGTTTGATTAAAAAAAGAGGTTGTTTTAAGATTTTTTTCTATGTAAAATATGGAGTGACTTGATGAAATTAGACGGTCTCACGAATCTTTATCTGTGAGACGGGTCAACCCTACCGATATTCACAATAAAAAGTAATACTATTACCATAAAAAGTAATACTTTTTCATTGATGACCCAAATAAGAGATCCGTCCTACAAAATACGACCCGTGAGACCGCCTCACACAAGTTTTTGTCTATATATATAAATTTGTAAATGAAGAAAACTAAAAATGGTTTAAATATAAAAGTGGTGGTGGTGCAGACATTAATCACTCCTCTTTAATGCCCAAATTTTAGAAAAATATATTGTTAATAACAATATTTTTTTTAAAAAATAAAAATAAACATACACGTTTCATTTTTTAAATATCCGTTTATATTTATATATAATATGGAGATAGAAAATTTGATATACCTATGGCCTATGGAGATAAAAAAAAAAAAATTTAATTAGTATATAATTACAAGAAAAATATTTAAAAATAATAATGAAATCTTTTTATTTTTAAAACAAAACAAAAAGGACGAGCATAAACCTCTCGTTCGGACTCAAAAGCTAGAATTAATCGCAGTGTGAATATCATATTTTGCGCGTGTTAATTAGTTTAGTGTCAGCGTACCCACAGACCATCGACTTTACTTTATTATTACTTTTAATTTTGTATAACTGGTGAAATGTATATCAACATTTTTAAAATGGTTTGGTCCCCAGCGGTCAATTTGGATTGGATTCCTTGGATCGGCTCACTCTACCACACAAATTAAATGGGACTCACTTGAAGGCGGGCTTAAATAGGCCTACCCGTGCAGATCGCAGGCTTAGGCGGGCCAGTTCAAGACGAGCTTCGGTTGGTCCGCGAGCCTGGAAAGAAGTGGCAAAAAATTTACGCTCCCCCAACAGTATTATAAGAATCGTTACTGAACATCTCTCCTGTAATTAGTATAAGGATATGTTTAATCGCTCTCGCCTGCTCTGGGTTAGTTTTGACACCCTTACACATCGGGCTTAAGCCCTCCCCTATTTATTTGAATTCTAAAGGTCCATCATAGGGCCCAGAAACACAGCCTATAAGTCAATTTTCCGGTGATATGTAAATTTTTTTAATGAAAATTATAAATTTTTTGTATTAATTACTTTGTATATAAAATATAAACGTGTGGAATCAATGATTAAGAATTTTATTGATATTTTTTGTAAATATTTAATTATGAAATGAAATGAAATTTTTAATTAATCCTAATGATTTTTCTTTATTATTTCTTGGGCTGACCCGCGGACCGGTTTGCCTAACTTGTAATCTACCTTGTGTTGGATTGAGTTCAGTTAGAGATTTCCAACCAGTCGGAATGACATGAGTTGGCCAGTTTGACCGTTGTAGTATTATGGTTTTTTTTTTTTTAAGAAAAAATTAATTAAATCGTAATCGATTATTTGTTTTAATTATAATAATCTTATTCATACATGGGAAGAAGAATATTCGCATAAGTTCTCCATGATTAATCTCCATTTTGAGGGTTGGTGCTGCTAATACGGTGGTTTAGTCATATATAATTACGTTTGGTAGGCAATTTTTAGGTTTACATCTTTTGTGTTATTCTCTTTATGTGTTTTTTTTAATCAACTCGTGTTTATGTTCCAACGTTGTTTAGAGCGAAAATGATCCTACTTAGATGCACCCTCGAGTAAATTCGATCCATCATCGATATGTCAAAATTAAGTTTTAATATTGTATCTTTAGTTTTATTTATTTTTTTTACAATTTTATTTATATAGTTTTAGAAATTTATATATTAAAAAAAAAAAACCAAAAAAAAAACCCAAAAAGAGCATGCGTGAATGAGAAATTTGGAATAAAAATATAATATATATAGTCAATAATTTCCCACGTGTATTATTATATTTCCAGTAATATTATACATATATACTATATAGACCTCCTTCGTCTTCAATTCTTTGACTCGCAAGAGCGCATATATACACGCAGTGTCTGCGTTTTTTGCAGGAAGAAAATGGCTGGTGCGAGTGTGTGTGAATCCATGGAAGAGTTTCTGAAGCAGTGTGAACGGTCCGGAGACTCGGCGTACAGTGCGCTACGATCACTCTTGGAGAGACTAGAGGACCCGAGTACCCGAATCAATGCTCGGATCTTCCTTTCGGATCTCCAGAAACGGTTTGCATCTGACGGAGCCTCTCAGAGTTGCCTTCAGACTCACCATTTCCAAATTCAAGACATCTACCTCGATCAGTATGAAGGTCAACCACCTTTTCCACATTTCAATTGCTTGTGTTTTTTTTATTATTGGATGATTCTGTTTGTTTCTAATGATTTGATGGAAAGTTTCTTGTCGGGAGGTTTAACCAGGCAATTAACAGAATTTTTGGATGGTTTTACGGTATTTATGTTTTGGATTTTATGTCTAATCGTTTGAGATAGTAGGAAGTGCTTACTTTGGGAAAAAAGCGAGCAGACTTTATGAATTCCTTGTAAGATTTCACGATGTTGACCTATGGTTTATCTTCTAATTCGTAGTTTTATTTTGGATTATATGGTAGTACGGTTTATAAAACGTCGGTGATCAAGTGCCAAAAATTATCCGTTTTGATATGCTGACCAAAAGCTTTTCGGATATTTGGTTTTGTTTTGGAGTTTCTGGGAAAGACTTTAGAGAAGATATTTTTGGCAATAGTTTCGTGGAATATGATTGGTGTTTTTTGGGACAATGAATAGAACTGTTGAGTAAGAAATTATTGGATAAAGTTATTTAAAGTTTAAAAATATTATTTTTAGGGATATAATTTAATCAAGCAAAAATTATTTCAGGCAAAAAATGAAAATATATATATAAAAAAACTTTATCCCATCAATTATGTTTTGAGCGATCATTTGTTCTTTTTATTTTGGTTGAACAAATGAAAGAAGTAAGAGGAAGCAGTGACTGTCGAAGTCTTAAAAGGGATACATACGTTACTCGAGTTCGGCTTAGGCTTACTACGAGGAAGGGATTCAGAGAATGCAGTTACGAGTGGTTTTATGGGTTAGTTTGAATATTAGGTGATTTCTTAGTACTCTTAGTATGTGTCTACGACAATCAATAATCAATCCACATCTTGGATAGCTTCGAATGAGTTTAATTGCCAACTTTTATTGCTCCATCCATATATATCTGACCTTTATAGGTTCCTTTTATGATATCAAATTCCATTTAATAGCAGACTGAAATGTTTTTGTAACAGTTTTTACTTCTCCCTATTTGCAGAACACTCTAGTAGCATTTACACTTGTGTACACTTTATTACAGGTTTTCAGAAGAGAAAGAAGCTTAAGATGATGGTAATACCAAGCATTTTTGTCCCTGAGGATTGGTCCTTCACTTTCTATGAGGGACTGAACAGGCATCCGGACTCAACTTTTACGGAGAAGACGGTAGCTGAGCTTGGTTGTGGATATGGATGGATATCCATTGCAGTTGCTGAGAAATGGTTGCCTCTAAAGGTCTAGAATCATTCAATCCTAACAGTTTTTTGGTTGTGCATTTTATTTCTCGTAATATGTTAAAGTTTTCATGCATCCCATATCCAGATATTATACCTTTTATTGTGTTCCACTCATTGTACTGAGACTTGATAACTAAGTCTATTGAGGTTTCTTAGTGGACTCAAATCACTTTGCAGGTATATGGACTTGATATAAATCCAAGAGCAGTT
>NC_133314.1:17702072-17718041 GCF_012295235.1 Primulina huaijiensis | reverse complement strand
TCTTACATTCCCTGAGCAACTATTGCGCCCTCCAGGTTGGTGTACTATGCAAAAATTTTCATTCTTATTGCACAGTATACTTGGGTTCTTGTTTCACTTACCAGCATCTAAATGCATTGTGATGAAGTATGTGATTCCATTACGATTGTGAATGTTTTGTTTATACATGAATGTGCAACTAAGGCAGCCTAAGTGGTGTATCTGAAGCTCTGTCCTCTGTCAATGTTGAGTACTCACTCAAGAACTCCGATTTTTTCGTCCCCTCGAACTTTGTCTAACTTTTTCTTTACTGCCTTCTTGAAAACATTCACAAATCCAATTCTCAACTCGATCAGCTCAGTCAGGTTATTTTATTTGCAGTTTAAAAATATTTGTGGTTGCTGACCTGCATCTTTGCAATTCTCATCTATCTTATGTTCAAGAAATTTCAGTTTGTTTTTATTGTTGGAACTACATGTAGTCTTATATGCCACTTATTTCATTCTAGTTCCGGTTCCTCACATTCGCAGAGCTTTTCATTCCATTCAAAATATGCTCAATCCACTGCTCAATGTCAAATACCTCACTGGTTTGCTGAGCTATTCTTTGTTGTCTTCAGGGCTTTGTAGAGGACCAGTTTGGCTTAGGGCTTATTGCAAGAGCTGTTGAAGAAGGTATCTCTGTTATAAAACCTCTTGGGATTATGATATTTAATATCGGAGGTCGCCCAGGACAAGCTGTATGTAAGCGTTTGTTTGAGCGTCGTGGCCTTTGTGTTAACAAGCCATGGCAAACTAAAGTTATCCAGGTGATAAAATAACTTTAATGCAATACCTATATCCATGAAATAAACACATTTTGAAGATCTAATGTTGCAGGCTGCTGATACAGATATTTCAGCTTTAGTTGAAATTGAAAAGAATAGCCCACACCGATTTGAGTTCTTCATGGGGCTTGGTGGAGACCAACCTATTTGTGCGCGCACTGCATGGGCCTATGCCAAAGCTGGGGGTCGTATATCTCATGCTTTATCTGTATATAGTTGTCAGCTCCGACAACCTAATCAGGTATGGAAATTTAATTGTATAGATGGAAATCTAATTGTATAGATACATCTTGAAACTCGACACAGCCATAGGGTGCAATTTGGTGAAGAAACTAAGAAAGTGAAAGACAGTCGTTCTGTTTCTCTGACAGGTAAAAAAAATTTTCGAGTTTCTGAGAAATGGATTCAAAGATATCAGCAGCTCTTTGGATTTGTCCTTTGAAGATGACTCTGTTGCAGATGAGAAGATACCATTCCTAGCTCATCTCGCTAATGTTCTAAAAGATATTTCCTTTTTCCCTTATGAATCACCAGCCGGAAGCAGACGATTTCGTAGTCTTATTGCTGGATTCATGAAAACATACCATCACGTACCAATTACTGCAGATGTAAGTGACTGTCAATTGCAATTGATGTTCTAATTTGCCTATTTCTTTCTGTAACCCTTTTGTGAAAACAGTTCTTAGGTCAGTAGTTAGACTTTCTTTTACTTGTATAGTCAGTTCCACATTTCCACTCATTACTTATGAAGGGAAAAAATGATTTCTGTTGTCAAACAGAACAAACACTGATACCAAAGATCGTATCTCTTTGTCAATGGGGGTACTCTCATTCATGCCTTTTGTGTAGTTTCTCAATGTGTCAAATAATCTTCTGTAAAAAATTTAAGCCCTTAGACTGATTATGACAAACATTGCTTTAGATGCTCTTACCTCAATTTTTGGATTGCCTACACAAGTCGTGTGCCTTTTTGGCTTTAAGGTCTTTATGGACAGAGTCTTTGCCATTGATATTGTTGGGGTGCAATAATTATCATTGCTGAGAGAGCGATCGAATTGTGGCGCTTGGACTTCTATACGATTTAAAATATTTGAATTTCTACCAGCTATAATTTTTGGTAAAAGCGGTAAGCGTTTGGTCTTACAATTGATATCAGAGTCAATGTCAAGGGTTCGATTCTCATTGATTGCTAGAAGTGAAATTATTGAGTGGGAGATTGTTGGAGTACAATAATTGTCCGTGTTGGGAGAGTGATTGAACCGTGGCGCTTGGGCAGCTATACAATTTAAAAGATTTGAGTTGCACCGTCACTATTTCGGTAAAAACGGCAAGCGTTTGGTCCTGTATATATATACTATCTTCTGAATAGCTTTTCGACTTTGATGTTCTTATGAAAATTGACGTTGTTTATCACAAAACAATATATAAATATCTGACGTGACATTCTGTGCATTCTTTTTTGGGATAGAATGTTGTCGTATTTCCATCGAGGATTGTGGCAATTGAAAGTGCTCTTCGATTATTGTCCCCCCGCCTCGCCATTGTTGATGAACAATTATCACGACATTTACCCAGGCAATGGTTAACATCCCTAAATATTGAGGTATGGTTATTTTGAAGTCAGTTCGTTCAATTATGTTAGTTTCTGATTTTATTATACTCAATTAGCGATAATCCCAATCTATAAGTCAGCATTGTTTCATTCTGAAAGGGCCATGTATGATTGGTCCTTTGAAATATGTTAATGCATCAGTTAAGGGAGTCAGGGAAATAGTACATACTAGTCCTTGAAGAGAATTGGTTCCCGATTGCTGTCATATTCATGAAGAATAAAGGTTTATGAAGACTTTCTAGGCATGTATTGCTGATATGCTTGGCCATGTCCTCCGAATGACGCTCTCATTCGTTGTATTTCCTGTGCATAATATTTTCTCTTTGAAAATGTTGACCACCTAATTTTTGGCATCGGCAGCTCTCAAATTTTCTTAACAATTTATCTTTTGATGTGAATCTTGTCATTTTGTGGTTTTATATTAAATTTTTCCATACATGATTTAGATATTTTAAAATTTTATTATATAGGCACCTGATCATACTTTCTTTTGCTACTCGCCAAGATATATATGCATAATAAGATAATACGTTTATTTATGGTCAGAGTGGTGCTCTGTCTAAATTTAAGTTCTGAACTAGTTTATTCAACATCTCTCCTTGTTAAAAGATTGTTTTGATTTCTTGTGGACCTCTATTGCATATTTTGTTCATAATGCTTTGAGACTATCCCAATATGTTGAATTATGTGTCAGAATTTTTTCTCTTCTGGTATATATACTTAAAGATAGATAGAAAAATACCTGGGGACATTTAAACAGACAGCATGATAGGCAGTTTCATGAACTCATTCTAGACGTTTGTTCAAGATGTTTTAAGCACATTGTGAGCATTTCATGTGTTGCCTAGTGAAAGATGGTAATATCTCTGATATGTTGTACATTTTTCATAGAGGACAAAAACTGTTAGAAATGTTGAGGAAGAAATCACAGTCATTGAAGCACCTCGCCAGTCAGATTTGATGGTAGAGATGATAAAAAAATTAAAGCCAGAGGTGGTCATCACTGGGATAGCTCAATTTGAGTCAGTTACCACTTCTGCATTTGAGCTTCTTTTAGATATCACCAAAGAAATAGGATGTCGTTTGTTTTTAGATATGTCCGAGCATTTTGAGTTATCTAGTCTTCCCACTTCCAATGGAGTCCTGAAATATCTCGCTGGAACTCCTCTTCCATCACATGCAGCAATTGTGTGCGGCTTACTGAAAAATAAGGTGTGTGTATTTAATTTTCTAATATTAGGTAATGTGATTTTCTCGAAGTCCCGGACCTAGTCTAGATTTAAAAGTATTTACGTTAAAAGATATTTATTAAGCAGAGATTTTTTCAGTGTGTTTTTTTGAAAAGGATAAAACTAGTTTTCTGTTTAAACATTATAGAATTGCAATTTTTTTATTATCATGTAAAGAGAAGTTGATGCACATGCCTTTATATCACATAAGCTATTGAATTTTAATCGTTTCAAGCATTTTTGTAAAAGTTAAAGCTCTGCCAAACATCTTTTTTTTTTAAAAGGGCTTCTTCAGAATTTTTTTTTCTTTTTTCAAAAGAGCTTTTCCGTCAAAGCCCTCAGTTATGCATTACACTGAGCTCTTTGGAACGATTACTAAATCTCTTTTATTATAAACTGAATTTTAAGCTCATCCCCTACCTTTTTCTCTTTCTGCTAGGTTTATTCGGATTTGGAGGTGGCCTTTGTGATAACAGAAGAAGAGACAATGTTTAAAACACTATGCAAGACTGTGGAACTTTTACAAGGAACTACAGCCATAGTTAGTCAGTACTACTATGGTTGTCTTTTCCATGAGCTTCTGTCTTTTCAACTTGCTGATCGACATCCACCTGCTCAGGTTAGGTGGTCAATGAATTTATTTATTATGCCCTCGAGATGTCACGAGTGGTCTTGTTTATTATCAAACTTATCTGCTATTGAATCTCAAGTGATGGTTAAGATCCTTTCATACCATTTAAAGCCTCATGAAATTGTCAAACATTACTATTTGAAGATAAATGGAAGAAAAAAATATGATTTCATATATTATTTCCTCTCCGCATTTTATTTAGATCTGTAATGCTTTACAACTTCAAACAATTATCTCGGCCTGAGATATTTTTTAGACGTACAAAATTTGTCCCAATTTCAGGTTCTATGACGTGATCAAGCATCTTATTTTCTGATGAGAGAGTTATTTCAATAGATATCCATGTCTAATTCATTATAAAAATCTGCTTTATTAACTGTTTGCTTGATTATTTACTCTCATTGCAGCGAAATCCCAAGCAGACTAGAGCTTCTAAGGTCAATGACTTTTCCAGTTACACAATCTCAGTACTCGATCAGGCCGAACTGGCAATAGACGAGCGGGAAAATTCTACCCTGGTCCGTATGGATATCGATCAAAGTTTTTTGCCCATAATAACCCCCGTAAAGGCTGCCATCTTCGAGAGTTTCGCCAGGCAGAACATAACAGAACCCGAAATTGATGTTGCACGTGGCTTAAGACAATTAATTAGCAGTAATTATGGCTTCCCATCCGATAGCAACACAGAATTTATATTTGCAGACTGCCCTGTGGCACTTTTCTGTAAGTGGGTGCTCTGCTGTGTTCACGAGGGCGGTACACTGTGCTTCCCTACTGGTACCAGTGGAAATTATGTTTCTGCTGCAAAATTTTTGAATGCCGAAATTGTTAATATTCCCACAAATTCTGAAGTAGGTTTCAAGCTGACAGAACAGACTCTTACAGATGTTTTAAAGACTCTGAATAAACCATGGATCTACGTTTCTGGTCCCATAGTCAATCCCACAGGATCGGTTTACAGTAACAAAGAGATAAATATTCTGTTATCCATTTGTGCTAAGTTTGGAGCAAGGGTTATGCTAGATACTTCATTCTCAGGGGTTGAATTTAACTCCAAGGGTGTAGATAGCTGGAATCTGAGAGCTACTCTGGAGAAACTTTCCTCTACCAATCCAACATTTTGTGTATCACTACTTGGAGGATTATTTTTTAATATGCTTGGCAGTGGGCTTAAGTTTGGATTTCTTCTTATAAATCAGCAATCTGTCGTGGATATATTCCGTAGCTTTGCAGGATTAAGCAAACCTCATAACACTATCAAATATACAGTGAAGAAATTGTTGGATCTTCAAGAACAGAAGACGGGTGATCTGCTGAATGACGTTGCAGAGCAGACTGAACTTCTGGGAAGTAGATATAAACAATTGAAGCAGGTATAATTTATTTTCGATATTAATACTACCACTTAGCGTGACGGTTGAAAAACATGATCGAGTAGAGATAATAGTTTTCGAAATATCTTCATATTTCACATATCATACTTGCAAAAAGTATATATATATATATATATATATATATATATCCACACACATACATGCATTCGTGGGTGGAGCAACAATTGCTAAAAAAATTTGCACCTTGTTATATTCCTTTCATAAAGCAACGGATACTAAACGATACGATTGATGATAGAGTGGAGGTCACATATTTGGTATATAGTTGAAACACAAATGTTTGAGCTATTTTATGATTCGAAATATTATTTACGTGTGCCATGACTTAATGGTTGGTGTTTGGTATTATAATATACTCCAAGTAATAAATCTAATCAAAATTTGGTTTATCCCTGGATATGCAGTCTTTTTATCCCATCAAAACACACACACGACTATCTTTTCAGCATGCAGCAATTGCACCACATATGATTACATTCGCCCGCACGCCTAACACTTTCTTATGCAAATTTTGTGATTTGTGGCATGACAGACACTTGAATGTTGTGGTTGGGACGTTCTAGAAGCTCAAGGTGGTGTCTCCGTTGTAGCGAAGCCTTCTGCCTATCTCGGCAAGACTATCAAAATTAACAACTCTTCCTGCACTCAGGAAATCAAGCTCAATAACTCAAATATTAGAGAAGTCATGCTCAAGAGCTGTGGTTTGTGCATCAATGGTGCTTCGTGGACTGGAATACCTGGTTACTGTCGCTTCACATTCGGCTTGACAGACAGTGATTTCCAGCGTGCATTAGATTGTATCACTAAATTCAAAAGCTTGGTAAGTAACTAAACTATTCTCTGGAAGTTAAAAAAATTCTTACCCACCTCAGAAATGATTTGTGTTTTTTCACAACTTGATTGTTGTGAAATACGTTGTCATGTATTGTGTTTGTGCAACAAAATATGTTGTGAAATAAAGCATGTGTTTGAGGTGGTGAACTGAATGTTATTTATTCACAGTTTGCCACATTCTGTGATCACTTCACCGACATTTTTTTTCCTTATTTTTTGTGTTTTAATATTTCTGTTTCATGCATGTAAGTGAACCCTTGGCGATTTTTAGAAACACGATCAAACTGTAAAACCGAACCATATCGTAATTAAACTGAACCTCCTCTCAACTGAATATTGCCATCATTGCAAGCCTTCTTTAATAAATAGTAGGACAATCTCTATTATGATTTGGAAAAATATTTTGAGTAGGTCTCTTGTGAGACGGTATCACGAATCTTTATCTGTGAGACGGGTCAACCCTATCGATATTCACAATAATAAGTAATATTTTTAGCATAATAAGTAATATTTTTTCATGGATGACTCAAATAAGAGATCTGTCTTATAAAATACGATCCGTGAGACTGTCTCACACAAGTTTTTGTCAAATATTTTTAGGGAAAAAAATATAAGTTTGATATATTTTTAAGAGGTTACTTTACAAAAATGCTAAGAATTTTTTTTGCTAAATATTATGGACATATAGCTGAATGGATGTTTTTGGGATATGAATAGTAAGAGAAATTATAAAATTTAAAGCATATTGAATTTGATTAAATGTAATACGATATAATTTTTTTTTATAAGTTTTGAATATTTGCATTGCTCATGATAATATTGGGAGAGGTATAAAAATCGATCAGTATATACTTTGGGGCAAAGAAATTTGAAATTAATAAACAATTTTTAAATTTGAAATCACGTTTCGTTTTTCTTGAAAATATGAAAAATTCACTTAATACAGAGTTTATTAAGGATCGTAAATATTTTTATCTGAACTCTTAATGTCATCGAACACCGTCCTATTTCCGACCGACCCGAATCGTCAGAATCCTCGCTGCTGATGTCGTATAATATCTCTGTTTCTTTACGATTTTTATCTTTTATGTTATCAAATTGCATTTTTAGTCATATTTTATACGATTTTTGTTAAATTTAGTTCTTTTACATCAACGCTGCTGATGTTACACCAAACATGTCAGCCTCACATTGAAAATGAGTAAATTTACTCACACAAAAAACAAGAATAACGAGATAAAACTTAAATTTGACAACTTAGAAGATCAAAATCGCTAATAAACAAACACACAACACCAAAATATCAATTTTCTCGAAGTATAAAATAATCCAAAGATTCATAAAACCAAGATGCTAAAATTTGATAATGTCCAAATAAACATGGTGGATAGACAGACATGTACAAAAAAAAAAAAGTTTTCTAAAACTTAAACCCTCAAAGACACGTGGTGTGGTGTAACGTGTTGCATCATGTGTAAAGTTTGAATTTGTTAGATATATTTAATAAAAATGAACTTTTTTGTGCATTCCTATTCTTGCAAAGGACTAATGTGTAAATAATAGTAACAATTTAATACGTAACCTACATGTATACGTTGTTTAGTGAAATTAATTGCATTCTTTAATCTAAAATATAAAATTACATTCTTAGTTGTTAAAATTATTAATAATGATAATACTAAAATATTTTATTCTATATTCGTATATATTAAAATATATGAAAAATTAGAGAAATATTTTGAAATTTTTGGGAACTTAAAAGAAAATAAGAATATATGACAGATAGTTATAAATGAGCCATAAATTGCTTAAATTCTATTTATTTATTTAAATAATAAAAATAATTATTCAAATCAAAATCAGAAAATATTTTTACCAAGTATTACTAACTAATATTTCATCCTTATCATGCTTATAAAAATCAAAATCTTGCAATGTTCAACTTTTTCTTTATCAGATGCCAATGTCTCAATCTTTTCTTTATTCATCGTACGCTGTATTAAATGATTGCTAGCGCCTTTCCAAAAATAGTAAAAAAAAACCTATGAAAAGCTGATATTGATGAGAGAGAAGACTTCAAAAATTATATATCTTATTCAGAGACATTTCGGCTTTCTGATGGCATTGTTTCTAATGTATGATTGGTCAAAAAGATCTTCTGATATAACCAAGCTGGTAGGTAGGATTGTTTTGAACTTTGTGAAGTTCGGCTCGAAGACCAAATACGACGAGACTTGCATGGTTTGATATGCTGAAGAAAATCCGTTTTGATACTTAAATAATTCAGTTTGATCATAACGGCTGGACAAATCATCTAGTTGAGAACTTATATGATCCAGTTTTGAGTAGTCCAGTTATAGAAGCAGTGTGGTTAGACTTCTGGAACTCTGATCCGATACCTGTCAATACAAGGAAAGACGGTTGGATCTTATAATAGTTAAATTTTGTTTGTTATCACAAAAATCAAGGAATTACAATCCAATATAACATTTATTTATACCAATTGTCTTAATAGAAAAGGTAGAAAAATCCTCGTCATTTAATTTATGGTCTTTGGGAAGAAAAGTTTGTGGGCATTCGACTTGTTGGGTTAGTCCACAAACTAATATTAAAAATAAATAAACTAAATAACATAGATTCAATGGGAAATGAGACTATCTCCAAGAAATTGACATGATACACTTGTATTCTTTCGATCAATTTTATAGCTTGAATAATCTGCATCTGAATATCCAATAAGTTTGAAACTTGAGCATTTGGGTTATCAAAGCCCCACCTTGGAAGTGTTGTTTAGATATTTGAGAATTATTTTAGCTGTAATGTAGTGAGACAGCTTAGTGTTTGCTTGGAATGTAGCACAAAGACAAAATGCAAACAAAATGTCTAGTCAACTAGCGTTTAAATACAACAGTGACCCAAACAAGTATACATTGTTACCTAGACTAGTGTTCCCCTTTATGTTTGTTTGATTTGATTGATGAACTCGTAGGGGTAGAAGCTATTGCATAGTTTTCCATTCCAAAATTCTTGAAAATTCGTTGGTATATGTTTCTTGTTTGATGAAGATGATTTTTTTCAATTGCTTGACTTGTAATCTGAGAAAAAATGTTAACTCTCTTATCATGCTCATTTCAAATTTATCCAAAATAAGCTTGGAAAACTTCCCCCAAAGCTTGGGGTTTGTGGAACCAAAAATAATTTCATCAATATATATTTGAACAAGTAGAGTATGATCTCTATTATTGAATTTAAATAGAGTTTTTTTATAGTTCCAATAATAAAATCATAATTAATTAAGAAGTTGAACAATATGTCAAATCATGCTCGGGGAGCTTGTTTCAAGCCATATAAGGATTTGTCCAATTTGTACACAAAATTTGAATATGCATGATTATAAATCAGGAAGTTTCTTAACATAAACGTCTTCATGCAATAAAGTATTTAAGAAAGTAAATTTAATATCCATTATATAGACCTTAAAATCTTTAAAGATATCAAATGCAAGGAAAAACCTAACTATCTCAAATCTAGCAACATGAGAAAATGATTCAAACACCAGTTCTCTTTTTGGATGATCTGATCGTAGGAAAATCTTCTTGTATAGCTAGACCGGATTCAGGGATGGTTTCACTATTCCTCATTAGATCAATCTCGTTATCACTATCTCATCAAGATTATGGCATCCAACCTATTACTCAAATCATGAATATTGATATCTTCTTGAGTTGGACAAACAGAAGTTTCATAAAAAATAACATGAATGGTTTCTTCAGTAGTTAGTGATATATTATTGAACAATTTATAAGTTTTACTAATTGAAGAATAATCGATAAATAAACTCGTATTATATTTATCATTAAAAGTGGTTGAATGAGTTTTACCAGTGTTGTAGTTGAAGCACTTGTAGCCAAACACTTTAAAGTATGAAATATTATGTTTTTTCCAGATCTCGTAAGGACTTATTGTGCTTTTGTTTATCATTTATCTACTATATGTATAGCAAGCTATATTGACCTCTTCTGCCCAAAGTTTTTGAGAAACAATGGAATCGACAATCATAGTTCTAGTCACTTTCTTTAAGGTTCGGTTCCTCCTCTCAACAGCACCATTTGCTGAGATGAACATGCATCAAATAACTCATGTTTGATTTCTTAATCATATAGTTAGGATGAGGAGGTTTTATTTGTAAATTTAGTTCCCCTATCACTTCTTATCATATCTATCACAAGAGATTTCTCATTTTGTAATCATTTTAAAATCATGATCAAGTGAACACTGGACTAGTCTTTAAATGGTAGAAAGATCACCCAAGTGTACGCTCTTTACCTGTATAGGACCAAATAGATACATTTGCAGTAAATCTAAGCATTTAGTGGAGGAGATACACCCACAATTTTGTAAAAATAGATCTCACTTGCTTTCCTTACTGGTATGCGATACATATATTTTTTTTTTGTGGTAAAATCGATTTTGGCCAAATTGGTCACCAACTCTTGTTTGTTCAAACTGATAATAGATTTGTAACTTAAGTAATTTAGCCTCTTACGCCACAACTAATGATTATTACCATGCAGAGCAACAAAACAAGAACAAAAATTTGTTCATCAACCCAACTAACTTTTTAAGTGTTTTGTTATCTTAGTTCGGTTAATTAGTATGATCTCTTTACTGATAGAATTTACCATGTGTGTTTGTGGAATTCAACAAAATAATTATTATCTCACAATTGATTAGTGTTAATCAGGTTATAGCACTAAGTTTCAAATAGTAACACATATTTAATAATAATTTTTTCATAGATAATCTTACCTTTATTTATAACTTTACCATTTGAATTGTCTCCAAAAGTGATTTTCAGTCATTTGCATTCAATGAATTCTAAAAACAATTTAGCATCTTTGGTCATGTGTCTAGAGTAACAACTATCAAGATACCATGTAGATTCATATACTTTTTTTATTCTTTTGTACCTCATCATTGTCTGTTTTTGGTTCTACATCAGCCATCATGCATTGAACCGATTCTTCATCACTTTCACTTCATGATTTTTCTGAATTTGATGTTTCTGAGTCTATGTCCACCTATTTGCTTTTGTTTTCCTTAACAACAAGCACTTTCTGGTCTCTTTTCTTCTTGAATGACTTATTGTCATCCCTTAACCTTCTCTTCTCATATGGCTTATTCTCATCCTTCATGGACTGGTTGCAATATGCAATAAAATGAGTCAGTTGAAGTCTGCAATAAAATGGTACTTCTTATCACATTTAAAATAGGCTTGAACATCATCTGATTGGTCCTTTTTTATGATACAATTTAAAAAATTTAGATTGATTTTGCGCATAAATTTACCAAATTTTTTGACAAACAATGACAATGCCTCATTGCTAATATGTTATGCAGATTTTTTTTCATGGAGTCTCCTCAGTAAACTATGGGACAACAAGTCAACAATAGTTGTAGCTAGAGCATTTGGTTGGATGTGATGCAGATAGTTTTTCTTCAATACGGATGCTCAGCTCAAACTCATATGACTTAAGGTCTACAAAAAAATCATGCAGCTCAAGCTTGCTGAAAAGTTTTTTGATTATCTCATGGTCATTATCTTTACGTTTCACTCTCTGGGTAGAGCTCGCATCACCTTCAAAACAAGCTCACAATTAATATATTCTTTGCCAAAAGATGAAAGTTCAATAGTAATGCTACAAAAATGCTCATCAAGCTCATTTAGGGTTCTCCCAGTTTCCTCTTGGTGTTGTCCAACTTCTGCATAGACACAATGAGTTTGTTCTCTTGGTCTGGTCCAACTTCTGCATAGTCTGGTCCTTCCCTTCGTATAAGTGGGTCAACTTCTCACAAATCTCCTTCACGGTTGAACACATCTTGATTTTGATATAATGTTCTTGTCTAGCATCTTGTAGATAATATCTTTTACCATATTATCTAGATCGACCTTCTTTTTTTCCTAATTTGTCCACTCAGACTAGTGTTTCTCCAATATCTGAGCTCTATATTCAGTGATAGCAAGTGTGGTGTTAGCTTTAAGGATTTTCATGGGTCCATCTGTTTGTACACAAATTTTTCAACCATCATAATCTTCTTTGAGAAAATTAAGATCTTCTTAAAGGAAGTCATTAATATATTTACATCAAGGTCGAGAAAAATCAGTTCTGATACCAATTGTTAGGATCGTGTTTAAAGTTTAGAGATGATGAATAAAATCTTGAAACTCTTTTCAAAATATTTGAACTCGAGATGAATCTTAAACCAGAATCAATATTTGTTAACAATAAAAGTCCCTTTCTCGACCGGATAGATGCGGCTGGACACTTAAAAGTTATTTTCAAAGTACGGAAAGGTCCGGATAGATCTAGATAAAGATATAATCAAATTTCTAAACTTTTAACAGTGCAAATCGAATAATAGTAAATGTTGTACAATAAAGAACATAATAAATTTTTATAGAAGTTCAAATATTTAATCCTTCTACGTGTTTTTTTTTCTTTTATTTAGAAAAAGAATTAATTAAAAGACTTTGTTTTTACAATGGCTTGTACAAATCTACTTTAATTTAAGACTTGTCTCATGTCTAAACTAAAATTCCTAGTACAACTTAAACAACAATACAACTATAAAAGAATATGAAACCCTCGATTCAATCGAATCAACAACTCGGTAGTGATGAAACAAAGACTTGAGAAGTTGTGATAAGCCTTACTTTATCCTTGATATTAAACTTGAACGTGATGGCTTCTGAGCCGTTTATATTTCAAATAAGTGTACTCGGAGATCTTGAGAAAATGGAGAGCTTGTAGATTTGTAAATTGTTCGGAAGCTTCAAATTTATGAAGACACTCTCGGTTGATAATTGTTCTTGATTCTAATGTTCAAAACATTGCAATGTTAGATCATGGTCTTTGAGAAGAAAAATTTGGGGACATTTAACTTGTTGGGTTAGCTACACAAACTAATATTAAAACAATAAAAGAAATAACACATATTTGAATAAAATAAAAGAAAAATATTCAAGGGAATTAGAAACACGATATCAATTTTGGTTTTTTTTAACATGATATCATTTTTTGTAATATAACATAAAGGAGATATTGCTGTTAAAATTTGGAATAATTCACAATAAAAATGTTTCATGTAATTAATGACAAAATAACAATTAAATAAATATTATTCAGATTTTTTAATACATTAGCTAACTTTACACTAGAGCAAAATGACACAAAATTTGGTCCATAAAAAAACCTAACTTAAAGTAATAAATATATATTTGTTATATTTTTCGACAACAGTGCACATTTTTATGCATATTAATAAAGTGACACTCACTTATTTGGTATATAAGTTTGACATAATTCATCACATCTAGATGAATGTTATATTATTGGTGGATACAAAGGTGAACACGATTGATTGACAGTAAAACAAACACACACACACATATATAATATAGAGGCATGGAATTTTCTTTTGGGAATATTACAGAATCGTCGAAATATCAAAGATTTATTTGATTTTTGAGAAAAATCCAATGGATATTTTTCAAGTATAAGTTTAAAATCATACAACTGGTTACATTGTTTAGAAAAATTATGCATATTATATTTTTTAAGGCTTAAATATCTCATGACAAATTAAATGTTATATTTTTTTTAAAGCTTTAAACCATATCCTTTGCTTTGAAATTCTTAAAAATAAAACATATTCTCTTTTTTAAGTCTCTATTTCTAAATTCAGAAGCCAACCTTTTGTTGATTGGCCCGACGAGACCACGCCGGGCGGTCGATCATTTCTCCCGTCAGTCGCCGCCTCCACTGGCCGCTATTCAGTCTCTATCTTCCCTCCCGCTAATCTCATCTGCGCCTACCTGTGCTCATCTGTGTTCTTCTCCACTCGTGGCGCGTCTTCTGTACATTTTTTATTTTTCCTGCAATTACCATCCCGGTTCAATTGTGGACTTGGGGCTTTTTCACCGTTTACCACAAATTTCTTCAACGCTTAATAAAATAACGTAAAAAAAAAATTTTTAACAAACTAAGGTGTCACGCCTCTTGAAGAGGCGTGACTTTCATTTTTTTTTTAAAATGCAAGTCACTTGCCTATTTTTTTTTAAAAAAAAATTAAGTCACGCCACGCCATCAGAGATGGCGTGATTTGCGCGTGACTTCTTTTATGCAAAAGACGCGGACACAGCACATGCTAAAAGCTGCGACACATTAACTTTGAAGCGGAGCACATGTTAAAAGCTGCAACACCATAATTTTATTAATTTCGAATTTATTATAATATGATAAATTTTCTTCTATAAATTGAATACTTGATTCTCTTCTTTCATTCACTCTTCTCATATTTTTCATCGGTAAGTTTTTGTACAGGTTTGAATTTATTTTTTCACTTTTTGCATATTTTTCAAAAGACGCGGACTCAGCACATGTTTTTTTTTGTTTTTGCAGGTTCATTTTATTTGGACAATTTATATTAAGGTATGTATACTTATATAAATTATTATTTTAATTATTAAATTTATAAATGAAATTATTATTTATGCTAGACTAATTTTGTAGTGTTATTTAATTTTTTTTTTCAATTTTAATAATTACGTGATTTTTTAGTCATTACTAATTTTTGTAAAGAAGTGACTTCTCTTGTTATTTTTTTGATAATTTGCACACTTCCATTAAAAAAAAATAATTTGTGATGTTATTGAAGAACCATATTAAGGTAAAAAAAATGAGTTGCAGTTTTATTATTAATTATTGAGATATGCTTGTTTGGATTTTTTTAAAATTTTACAAAAAAAACTTTAAAAAAAGTTTTAATTGTAATTCGTGTGTTAGAGTGATATGATTTTTTTAATTATTTTTTAAAAATAGATTATTTTTAATTATTGATATATGTTTGATTATAATTTTTTTAACTTAAATAACTATTTTTTAAAAAATATGCTATTCGTTAATTATGAACCACGATACTGTTAAATGTTTATTTTGTTGGTTATTGTTAATTTTTATAATATTTTTATAATCATATGTTAGGATAAAACTAATTGTAAATATAATACGTTTTGTATTTATATTTGTGTGAACTTGTTTTTCTTAAAAAACCGTGACTTTTGTATTTTATTTTTTTTGAAAAAATAATAATAATAAATAAATTCTTAAATATTTTAATAAAATACATTTTTCAATCGTTATTTTTAAATACACTAATGTTAGATTCAATTAATTCTTTAAGAAAGATTCGAAAATTTAAATATGTGTGTGTATTTAAATTTTTATTATTAAAATAACTTCGTATTTTCAAAACTCTTAGATTGTAAAAATATTATTTTTAGTGTAATTATTATTTTTTACTTGTAGTTAATGTTTTATTTTATATTTTTTTTATAATTGATATTGTATTTGTTTTGTTTATACAATATTGTGATAGATAATAATAATAATAATAATAATAAT
>NC_133314.1:17678188-17702037 GCF_012295235.1 Primulina huaijiensis | reverse complement strand
ATAATAATAATAATAATAATAATAATATATTATTCTTATTATTGATTGTAGGATGTCGTTACATGCTGGACCTGTTGATCCTACTGTTCTTTATCAGCAACAAACACATATATCTAATTTTATTACGACTAACAACTTGGATAACACCCTAAGAGTGCGTCGATCAGATAATTTAATTTGGAAATTGTGGAAAAGTGGTATACTACCCCATCGTGTCCGATCATGTCTAAACGAAATGGGCTTTTACGGCATCCTCTTATGTTGTGATTATGTTTATGATAATCATTTGATAACCGCTCTTGTGGAACAATGGCGCCGGGAAACTCATACTTTCCACCTGCGAGTTGGCGAGGCCACAATCACGCTACAAGATGTTGCGTTAATTTGGGGGCTGAATGTTGATGGTGATCCTATCATCGGGACTGATGTATCTTGCAAGTTTACTGTATGGCAGGTTTATTGTTATGATTGGTTAGGTTTTATACCACTTCAGACAGACTTCAGATCCAATAGTTTAAAGTTGACTACTCTGTACTTACACTGTACACAAACAATAATTGATGAAAACAGTACAAACATAGAAGTGGCACAATACTCACGATGTGTTGCTATGTTGGTTATCGGTGGTTGTATGTTACCTGATTCTGAAGGTTTTGCGGTCAAACTGTTGTACTTGCATTTTCTGCAAGATATACATAAGGTTCGTAGTTATAGTTGGGCAAGTGCTGTACTTGCATATTTATATCACGAATTGTGTTCCGTCTCTGGGTCAGGAAAACAAGAAATCGCAGGCCCTTTATACATATTGCATGTATATTTATTACAATTTTTATGTCAATGTATACTCCTTTTTATACACATTTATTAAACTCAATTGTTTTGTAGATTTGGGCATGGTCAAGAATGATTCCTCTATGTCCTGACCGCTTAGGATACAACCTCATCGCTCAACCTGAAAATGAAAACAACGGTGATAATATTCTTCAAATTCCACCATACGGAGCAAGGTAATAAAGACAACATATGATATAAAATTGATAACGTCATCTTTATTTTATAGTATTACAAATTTAATGTGCATACAAATGGAAAAATGTATTCACGTGGACACATACACCTACACATTCTGTGCGAATCATTCATGATGTACTTGAGAAGATGGGAGATTGTCAGGTGTTTACAATCTATATATTATTTGTGTAAAATAAATTAATCGTTACACTAATTTTTTTTAAATACTACCAATATAAAACATTGAAGAAAAAGTACTGTTATTATCATTTGCATAATATAAAATAATAAAACATAATTAAGCATTTTAATCATAAACTGGAAACGTAACATTATGATAAATTCATAATTTATATTCGAATACTCAAGTAAATTAATTTATATCAACGTTTACCTCAAATAGAAGTTCAAAATCAAAATTTTATCTGCAAATATATAATCACAAATAAATAAATTAACGGTTTTAATCAAAAATCGAATGAAAAACTTAATTTAAAGCATACAAACCTCATGTGCTGAAATACAATGACTTAATCGAACATTGAACGAAAATCCACAAGGAATGACCAATAAATCCAGAGAAATGAAGCACAAGAATAATACATTTGAAGCGAAGGCAAATGATATATAAGCAAATTTTCTGATAAAAAGTACGTCATGTTAGTCTTCATCAGTGATACATCAAATCACTTTAATACATGATTTTTAATCATAAATTTTTTTAAAGTCTTCTTTGTGAAATAAAAGAAAGAAACATGCATTATTGACTGCATTGGGTTGTCGGTGTTTCATATGACAGACTTCCTCCACCATCCTCTACCACCAGCGTCCAGCAAATATTTAAAAAAAAAATAAAAATCACGCCGGTTCGATAGGCGTGACTTACTTAAAAAAATATTATTAAGCAAGTCACGCCATATGAGATGGCGTGACTTGCTTTTTTTAAAAAAAATATTATTAAGAAAGTCACACCTCTTCAAGAGGCGTGACTTGCTTTTTTTAAAAAAAAAAAAAATTGAAGGTCAAGAGGCGTGACTTGCTTTTTTTTTAAAAAAAAAAAATTAAAGGCAAGTCACGCCTCTTGAAGAGGCGTGACTTGCTTTTTTTTTAAAAAAAAAAAATTAAAGGCAAATCACGCCTCTTGAAGAGGCGTGACTTGCTTTTTTTTTAAAAAAGCCTCTTCAAAAGGCGTGACACCTTAGTTTGTTAAATTTTTTTTTTACGTTATTTTATTAAGAGTTTAAGAAATTTGTGGTAAACGGTGAAAAAGCCCTGTCGACTTGCCTTCAGTCTCAATTTTCTTTGCATTTATCTTTTTTTTTTTTTGTGAAATGTGATGCCTTTGATTTATATTGATAAATTTCTTCCTGAATTAGACACTTTTTTGATACTTGGTCTTAGCCATTGTAAGATCACAACTTGACTGGGCAGTGTTTCACATGGATTGCCTTCTGCAGATTGAAAAATGCTAGGTTCCTTGTCGATACTGCCCCTTCCAGCACCGCCAGGTGATGGGAATCTTGGTCCGACTCCCCTTGCTCAAGTGATCAAGGAATCTGAGGATGAGAAAAACGGGCCTATTGAAGGCCAAACAAACGCTAATGACAAATCCAATTCAGCTCCTCTTTCGGTTGCTACCCACACTAGGACTATAGGAATTATATATTCGCCCCCTGACATCAGAAACATTGTAGATAAAACTTCCCAGTTCGTGGTGAAAAATGGACCAGAATTTGAGAAAAGAATCATAGCAAACAACGAAGGGAATGCAAAATTCAACTTTCTACATACCTCTTATCCTTACCATGCTTACTATCTGCATCGCCTATCAGAAGCTCGGGCCCAGAATCAAGTTTCCGCCCAGCAGCCTTCCCAGGATGCTCCAGAACCAGGTGCTGATGCTCCAGCTGCTGATGCAAGTGATGCTTTGACAAAGCCTGACCCTGCGTCCCAATTTAGACCTGTCCGCAAGGTACTTGAGCCACCAGAGGCAGAGCAGTATACTGTTCGGCTTCCCGAAGAAATCACATGGGAGGAACTAGATATAATTAAACTCACTGCTCAGTTTGTGGCCCGAAACGGGAAGTCATTTTTGACTGGTCTTACTAGTAGGGAGAGCTCTAATCCCCAGTTCCATTTCCTGCGGCCAACACACAGTATGTTCATGTTCTTTACATCACTGGCTGATGCATATTCAAAGGTATTGATGCCTTCCAAAGGGTTGATAGATAAGCTCCAAAGGAGTGTTGCAGGTATGACGACTATCCTTGAGCGCTGTTTGCATCGTCTTGAATGGGAACGATCACAAGAACAGGCCAGACAGAAAGCTGAAGATGAGATAGAGCAGGAGCGACTGCAGATGGCTATGATTGATTGGCATGATTTTGTTGTGGTTGAGACAATTGACTTTGCTGATGATGAGGATGAGGATTTACCTCCTCCCATGACACTTGAGGAAGTGATAAGAAGAAGCAAAATGACCACCATGGAAGAAGAGGATATTATTGAGCTCGGCAAAGAGGTGGAAATGGATATGGATGAAGAAGAGGTCCAACTGGTTGAGGATGGTATGAGGGCTGCTAGTCTTGAAGAGAATGGTGGTTTGAAGAATAATGAGGCCATCATTCCGGAAGAACCTGAACCACCATTGCGAATTATGAAAAATTGGAAGAGGCCTGAAGATAGGATCCTAACTGAAAAAGATCCAACTAACTATGTTGTCTCACCAATAACTGGAGAGCTCGTTCTCACTAATGAGATGTCGGAACACATGAGAATTTCTCTCATCGATCCTAAGTATAAGGAACAGAAAGACAGGATGTTTGCTAAGATTAGAGAGACAACTCTAGCAGCAGATGATGAAATTTCTAGGAATATTGTGGGACTTGCGAGGACACGTCCTGATATTTTTGGTACCACAGAAGAAGTTTCTAAATGTCGATGAAGCAAATCTCAAGGGACAAGTACTAGAGATAACGGTGCAATCCTTATCAGAAACAGTTGGCAGTTTGAAAGAGAAAATTGCCGAGGACATCCAACTTCCTGCAAACAAACAAAAGCTAAGCGGGAAGGCTGGTTTCCTCAAGGACAATTTATCACTTGCTTATTACAATATTGATCCTGGAGACTCCCTATCTCTATCTCTCAGAGAACGTGGTCGTAGGAAGAGATGAAACATAATACTGTGAATCCAATGTTCATTTGAACTTTGGCATTGCAATGTATGATTAAATATAATTGGGCACATGTCCTGATTTTTCCTTTTTCATTTTAGAGATTGTACTTGTCCTCGACCTCGGAAGTATTTATTATTTTTTCTTAGTATGTCATATCTGTTGGGGAAAACCCATAAACCGCAGAATCCATCATGATAAATCATTAAGAATTTGACTGAAAACTTAAGCGGAATCGTACCTGATGCCATAATCCTGAATTCTTTAGAACATGCCTTGATCTTCCAGATCTATGCGCTCTTTCCTTGAGAGAATCATTTAGTTTCTCTTCAGAACTATTTTCTTAATGGGAGAGAGAATAGTGAAAGTGATAACGCGAGATCTGGGGACCATGACCCATATATATAGATAATATTATCATTATCTTCTGATATTTCTGTTTTAGCCCATCATAAAAACAGAAATTACACTTATGTCTCTACACATTAAAGGCCCCAACAACCTATCAGATACATTAAAGCCCAATAACCCGAAACCTTATTTGATTAATTTATTTTGGGCTTAACTTAACAGACAACCCACACACATAATTATTCACATATAAGCACATATAAATTAAAATTGATCCAACAATCTCCCACTTGGGCTATATGTGCAACCTTATAATTATGTTTGTGAAATAACCTTAGGAGCTCAAAATTGTTGTCATTCTGAAATGTATCTATAACCAATCCGGTCCATCAATCTCATCAACATAGGATCAAAGCAGTCTTCGCTACACTCAAGGTAGCTAGACCCATCAATGGTCACATATGCCAACACAACTGAATGACATGGATCATGAAGTGGATGTGCAGCATGGAAATTTCATGCAATGTGACCGTAACATGCCTATTTCCAACTGGTCCTCCTTAAACTTTATTGAGATCAAACTTTAAACCATAATCAGAGTGTAACTTAACTTGAAATTTATTTCTACAGAAAATAAATTTACATAATTGTAACTGAAAATGTCCACAACTGAAAAGCATTTAAAATAACAAACTCCCATTAAAACTGAATTTCCTCAATTGACACAACACCCATACTAGCAATGTGCTCATGAAACTGTTTGGGTGGTAATCCCTTAGTAAGCGGATCCGTAACCATGGAGTTTGTACCGATATACTCAATAGACAACTTTCCACTCTGAATTCTTTCTTTAACAACCAGAAACTTGATGTCAATATGTTTTGACTTCGTCGAGCTCCTGTTGTTATTGGAATACATAACTGCTGATTTATTGTTACAATGTAACCTTAGTGGCCTTTCAATACCATCAACAATGCGCAGTCCCGTGACAAAATTTTGCAGCCATATTCCATGATTGGATGCCTCATAACACGCTACAAACTCAGCTGCCATGGTGGAAGAGGCTATAAGTGATTGTTTAGCACTCTTCCAGGAAATGGCACCTCCAGCAAGGAGATAGATGTAGCCCGACGTAGATTTCATACTATCTTGGCATCCAGCAAAATCGGAGTCAGTATACCAATGATCTCAAGCTGATCCAACCTCCGATATATGAGCATGTAATCTTTTGCTCTCTGTAGGTACCGTAAGACCCTTTTGACTGCTTTCCAATGTTCAACGCCTGGAAATATCTGGACGTGTACAAACCTGAGCATACATCAGACTCCCCACTACAGATGCATAGGGAATCTTCTGCATTTTTTTTTCCTCAAAATCATTCTTTGGGCATTGTTTGAGACTAAATTTGTCTCCCTTAGCCACAGGGGTATACGTTGGTTTGCAATCTTGCATCCCATATCGCTTGATAACTTTCTCGATATAGCCTTTCTGAGATAATCCAAGAATACCTCGAGAGCGATCCCGATGTATCTGAATACCCAGTACAAAAGATGCATCACCAAGATCTTTCATCTCAAAATTCTTAGCTAGAAATCTCTTGGTGTCATGCAACAACTCTATATCGTTGCTAGCGAGTAGGATGTCATCAACATATAAAATCAGAAAAATATACTTACTCCCACTGAACTTATGGTACACACAATCATCAACCAAATTCATCTCAAAACCAAACGAGATGATCACTTGATGAAATTTGAAATACCATTGTCGAGATGCCTGCTTGAGCCCATAGATGGATTTCTTTAATTTGCAAACCATATTATTTGTGTCTTTGGACACAAAATTTTCTGGCTGCACCATCTAAATCGTTTTATCAATGTCACAATTTAGAAACGCCGTCTTTACATCCATCTGATGAAGCTCAAGATAGAAATGTGCCACCAAAGCCATTATAATCCTTAAAGAGTCTTTCGAAGAAACCGGAGAGAAAGTCTCTTTATAATCAATGCCTTCTTTCTGTGTAAAGCCTTTAGCGACAAGACGAGCCTTATATCTTTCTACATTGCCTTTCAAATCCCTCTTGGTTTTAAATATCCATTTACAACCAATGGGCTTCGTACCTTTAGGCAATGGGACAAGATCTCATACGTCATTGTCCTTCATGGACTTTATCTCGTCATTCATGGCATCATTCCACTTTTGAGAGTTAGAACTTTCCATGGCTTGACGGAAGTTAATAGGATCATCCTCCATCAATCCAATGTCTGCCTCATGTTCTTGAAGAAATACAATGTAATCATCTGGCACTGCATTTCTCCGCTCTCTAGTGGATCTCCTTAATGGCATAGGTTCTGGAGGTGCTTGAGTTTGTTCATCTGGAATAAGAGGATCTCTAATATTATCTTCCTGTATTGTGTCTTGGTCAAAGTGAGGAATGTAATCCTGATCAATTTCCAAGACACCTGTGAGAATATTTACATATATCTCTTCAAAGACAATATCTCTTACTTTATCTCCCCCCGCAAACTCAACATCCTCAAAGAACCGGGCATTTCCTGACTCAAAAATCGACTTACTTGTGGGATCATAAAACTTGTACCCCCTGGATCTTTCAGTGTATCCAATAAAATAACAACTAACCGTCCTTGAGTCCAGTTTCTTTTCATTAGGCTTATAAGGCCTTGCCTCAGCTAGACATCCCCAAACGTGCAGATGCTTAAGACTAGGTTTTTTACCTGTCCAAAGTTCATAAGGGGTTTTGGTCGATGCTTTAGTTGGAACCCTGTTAAGGATATATGTTGCGGTCTTTAGTGCTTCTCCCCAGAGTGATTCTAGTAAGGTAGAATGACTGATCATACTCCTCACCATATCTTTAAGCGTTCTGTTTCGTCGTTCAGCAACACCATTCATAGTGGACGAACCTGGCATAGTGTACTGTGGGACGATACCACATTCCTCTAGGAATCTTGCAAAAGGTCCTAGACGTTGTTCACCTGAACCGTCATATCTACCATAGTATTCACCACCACGGTCAGATCTAACGCTTTTAATCTTTAAGCCAAGTTGATTTTCAACTTCAGCTTTATAGTTTTTGAACACATCGAACGACTGTGCCTTTTCATGAATGAGATAAATGAAGCCATATCTTGAAAAATCGTCTGTGAACGTTATAAAATACTGTTGACCATTCCAAGAAGCCGATGGGAATGGTCCACAAATATCAGTATGTATAAGTTCTGAGACGCCTGAACACCTGTTGGCTTCAAATCTCCTTTTGTTGGTTTGTTTTCCCTTTATACAGTTAACACAATTATTAAAATCTGTGTAATCTAAACGTTCGAGAATTTCGTCTGACACAAGTCTCCTTATTCTCTTTTCAGATATATGACCC
Source organism: Primulina huaijiensis (assembly GCF_012295235.1). Taxonomy (NCBI): domain Eukaryota; kingdom Viridiplantae; phylum Streptophyta; class Magnoliopsida; order Lamiales; family Gesneriaceae; genus Primulina; species Primulina huaijiensis. The sequence continues at coordinate 17,694,111 of NC_133314.1, read as the reverse complement.
AGTCTTTTGTGCCATAACGCAGCTGAATTCTCAATGGTTAATTTTCTTTTAGTGCCTCTACTTGTTTGCAGGGGTTCATTAAATGAAGCAATAACATCCAAAGAAAAAAGATTATCCTATCCTGATAAAGAACCAGAACCAACCAATTTTGAATCGAGAAACAAACTGAATATTCCATTTCCAAAAGAACAAGAATAACCAAATTTGTCCAATGCAGAAATGGAAATCAAATTACGTCTAAAAGACGGTACGAGAAATGGTTCATAAAGATCCAAATATATTCCAGTCTTTAACAATAATCTAAATTTTCCTATTGCCTCAACTTCAACTTTGTTGTCGTCACCAACATAGATGAATCTTTCAGCATCACTTGGTGTTCGGCAATCCAGGCAACCCTGCATAGACACACTGATGTGAGTTGTTGCACCAAAATCTATCCACCACGTGTGTGTAGGCACTGAAGTTAAATTAACCTCATAACAAACCATATTCAGAAGCATACCTTTCTTAGCACGCCAAGCGTGATAATTACTGCAGTGCTTCTTCATATGCCCATCACTGCCACAGAAAAAACAACCAGAACTTTGAGTATCACTAGGATTCTTCTGTTGTTTCTTCGGAGGCTGTGTATCCGCAGCTTCTTTATCCTTCGTTTTCTTTCCTTTAACCTTCGAAGTAGAGGCATAATAAGCACTTTCTGTCTTATCTTGCTTTTACCTTTCCTCTTCCTGGACACAGTGCGAGATGAGCTCATTTAGAGACCAAGTCTCTTTCTGACAGTTATAGCTCACCTTGAACTGGTTAAACTGAGGAGGAAGAGATATCAAAACCAGATGCACTAGCAAGTCCTCAGAGAGGTCAAGCTTCAGTGCTTTCAACCTTGAAGCAAGATGAGATATTTGCATAATGTACTCCCTGATGTTGCCCTTACCCCTGTCCCTCATTGAAACTAGGATTGCCAAAAGTGTACCAATTTCAGACTTTTCACTTTTAGCAAACCTCTTTTCGAGGGCTTGAAGGAAAGCCTTAGCCGTAACAATGTCGCTAGACATTGTGCCCCTGAATGTTTTTGGAATGGCCCTCTTCATGATCATCATACACATGCGATTCGATCTCTTCCACCTTTCAAACTCCCTCTTTTCATCAGAGGTACTCTTATCCGTAATGGCGGGAGGAGAGTCAACCCTTATCGCAAGGTCCAAATCCATGACTCCGAGAACTATCAATAAATTCTCTTGCCATTATTTAAAATTAGAGCCATTTAACATAGGAATAGAATTTATGTTGGAATGAATATTTGCAGGAGTCAAATCTGAACAGAGAACAAAAAAACAAATATACATGCTCAACCAAATATCCAAATAAAATAATCAATAAATTCAAATAATGTAAACCCACATAAGCAGAATATCGAACACTCCATTAATGTTTCATCTTTGGACAAAATATTAACTTGTAAGTAATATCCTGGCGCAGCAGTCAAACACTGATAGTAACTAACATGTCAAATAACAATCTTCCTTTGGGCCGATTTATTATTCACATGAAAAACCGAATAACTATCACATGTTTACCACCACAAATGCATATGTAATTATATTAAATATTAACCTTCCTTTGGGCCGATCAATATTCATATAAATCACATATACCCAAAATCTTTTTGTATTTCAAAATAAAATTAATTTCCATAAAAGAGGTAATTTTTGTGACATTTATTTCAATTAATCAATTTTAAAAATATATATAACCTTATCATTATTTGAATTAATGAATATTTAGCCTTAACCGAATAAACTGAACCAAAAAAAAAAAATTTAAAATTTTTTTCGGAAATTCCGTACGGGCCGGGCCAACCCGACCCGGGCCCGTACGAATCGGACCGGTCCGGGTCCGTACGGATTCGGGCGTACGGGTCGACCCGACCCTAACCCGTACGGGTCGACCCGAATCCGTACGGGCCGACCCGAATCCGTTTCCCATTTTTTTTAAAAAAAAAAAAAATTATTCCAAATTTTCAATTTTTCTCTAAAATATTTTTTGAACAAAAACTGGAAGGAAAATCGAAATCTTATACCAAATCCTTAAAATCTTCAACCAAATCTTTTTTACCAAAAACTAAAACTTTAAAAGATTTGATTTTCATCCAAAATATTTTTCCAGATCTGAAACCATATCAAAAAAAAAAAAAATTCAGATCTGAAACCATATCAAAAAATTTTTCAGATCTAAAGCCATATCAAAAAATTTAAACAAAATTTTCTTTTCCAGATCTGGATCCAAATAATATCCAAAAACTTTAAACAAATCTTAATGATTCAAGCATGAATGGCTCTGATACCACTTGTTGGGGAAAATCCATAAACCGCAGAATCCATCATGATAAATCATTAAGAATTTGACTGAAAACTTAAGCGGAAACGTACCTGATGCCATAATCCTGAATTCTTTAGAACGTGTCTTGATCTTCCAGATCTACACGCTCTTTCCTTGAGAGAATCCTTTAGTTTCTCTTCAGAACTATTTTCTTAATGGGAGAGAGAATAGTGAAAGTGATAACGCGAGATCTGGGGACCATGACCTATATATAGATAAGATTATCATTATCTTCTGATATTTCTGTTTTAGCCCATCATAAAAACAGAAATTACACTTATGTCTCTACACATTAAAGGCCCAACAATCTATCAGATACATTAAAGCCCAATAACCCGAAACCTTATTTGATCACTTTATTTTGGGCTTAACTTAACAGACAACCCACACACATAATTATTCACATATAAGCCCATATAAATTAAAATTGATCCAACAATATCTACTGCAGATCTGCCATCTTGGTACTCGTCACATGGGGTTATAAGAGTTTTCTAGTTATATATTACGAGCATTGTTCTTCTGAAGTTATATTGCTTCATTTACATTTAGGTTTTCATCTCTTTTATCTAATGGCACAGTCTTGCTCCACGACTGTTCCTATTTTTGGTTGATTCTGAGCTCGTTTTTGTTATCCTGCTGTGTTTGCAGTCTCACATGTCTTCATTTTATGTTCTTATATACTCATGGATCAATGACCGGCAGTCCTCAGGTGAATCTGTTCTTCTAAAACTTTAATTCTACCCTCTCGTGATCCTTGTTTTGTCCACCCATCTTAACTCTTACATAACATGGCGTAAGAAGAATTTATTAGAAAAAGGAGAGAAAACTCCATTGATGCGGAAGAATAATTTTCTTATTATTGAACAACCAATTACAGAGGAGGTTATGTATTTATATACTACCAAGTGTACTAATGAAACACTGACACGTCATCACTTTTTTTATCACATTATTTAATAGAATGCGTCTTATGTCAATCTCATATAACTTCTGAGTAAGTCGGATCAGTAGTTTTTAGCAGTGGTTGTCTTTGAAATTTTCTGATACCTTATATTCCATGCAGCAGCAATGGTCCTAATCAGGACTTGAATTGTGGTAGCAATCAAGATTTTTCTGAGTTACTGCTCCACCAGTTGAATTAGATTAGTCTGTTTCATGCAGGGAAAGAAAATTATTTAGATTTTCTTGTGCCATTTCCTCGAGGAAGCCATTATTTGTTTGATTAACAGGGTTGGTAAATATTGATTATTCACGAGCTTGGAGTCAAAAATTTCAAAAATTCATGGATAAATTTCACTCTTTTCAATTATTTATTATTTTTTAATTCATTAATTATGAGGAAACACTTGATCAATGGTTGATTCCATCCGTGTTAGTATTGAAATGGGTCATATTTTGCAGTGACTTATTATTCTCTAACTTACATTATTACATACAGTATGAAATGAAATAACATTTGGAAATGACGTCCCATCTTTGCTGCACTTGTTGGCATTGGACTACACTGTGGGGACAAATATCTTAACGGATGATAGAAAAATGTTTAGCACCGGACAGCTTGAGTAGTGTCTTGGAGCAATAATTGCTCCTGACCTGACGTGAGTATTCGAAATATGAATTTTGGATTGTTGTACTTTGTTTTTATATTTTAGTTATGTTGTTTTATATATTGTTAGTAAAACGACAAGTGTTTGATATAATAAGGAGTATATGAAACGAATTATTAGTTAGTCTTCTGTTTCAAATTTAAAATGATGGTTTTGTTTTATAAAATGTTTATAAAGAATTTTTTTCTTGGGAAAAATTTTAAGTTTACAACGGAATAATTTTTTTTGAAAAAATTATGTTTTATTTTCATGAAATGTTTATACATTTTCATTTCTAAATTTCTTAGGTAAAATTTTCAGTTTACAATGAATTATTCTTTTAAAAGATGACCTTTATTATTATTATTATTATTATTATTATTATTATTATTATCCGAAAAATGCCCTTCATCTATGAAAATAACATTTGTCGGGATTGCAGTTTTTGTTTCTATCTATTAGATCATCTCCAACTCATATACTCTATTTTTCAGGATCTACCCTCCAAAATAGAGATCAGGAATCTCTACTTTCAAAAAGCTTCTCCAACCCATATCCTTTAAATATTATCAAATACCCATTTTTTTTTATTTTTTCATTTACAAATACACACATATATAATTAAATAATTACATATTTTGTTGTTCAACTGAATTAATTAGATAAGCTTGAAATAAATCGTAAAATATATTGTTGTTTGCTTTGTTTATTTAGTGGCGGTATGTCATTTAGTATTGTCTATTTTCTGTATCAAAAAATGTCGCATGTTTATAAAGTTAAATTAAATTAATAATAAGTGTCTGTAATAAATCGTGTTATGTGTTTCTTTTGTCATGACTTTGTTCATTATTTTCATTCGGTGTTTATTATAAATATTAAAATTACAATTAATTAATGAATAAAATAATACACTTCAAATAAATTAAAAATAAATAGAAAATTGAACACTAAAATTAATTTAAAAATTTAGAAAAATGAAATGGACAAAAAATGTAAAAAAAAATACAAAAGAACCATTTTGCAACTTTGGCTGATGGTATTTTCGTAATTAATGTCATCATCCAAAATTGTGATCTAAATATACAGTGATCTTCCACAGTGATCCTCCATATGGAGGATCACTATAGCACTCTCCATTTATCTCCAAATGGAGAGTGCATTTGGAGACTGGTCTGAGAGCTTTTCTTCTTCTATAATGGAGAAAGGGTTGGAATTGATCTTAAGTGATAATTGGTAAAATGGAGGGAAACAAATTTAGGTCATGGAGATAAAAGACAAAAACTTGTGAAGACGGTCTCACGGGTCGTATTTTGTGAGACGGATCTCTTATTTGGGTCATCCATGAAAAAATATTACTTTTTATGCTAAGAATATTACTTTTTATTGTGAATATCGGTAGGGTTGACCCGTCTCACAGATATAGATTCGTGAGACCGTCTCACGAGAGATCTACTCAAGATAAAAATACCGCGTCCTTTTTTTCCTGATATGAACTTAATATCATATCAAATGCATAAATATATGAGAACCCACATAAATTAACAAAGTAAAAATGAGTAAAATGGGATTGTATGATAATTTTTTTAATTTATCAACTTAATAAAAGGGGAATGTAATGCCCGAGATGTGAATTATCGTAATCCAGAATGATTTGATGATAATCGAGGTAATTATAGACGGACCACTCCGAGACCAGAATTGGAAAGGCAAGAGTTGGACATAGGTGAGCTACAGTAGGTATCGCGCACATGCGCGGCAGAAATGTGCGCATATGCGCGCAAGGCCATTGCCGAGGCAGAGAGCCTCGCGCATATGCGCGAGAAGAGGGCGCGCATATGCGCGAGCTGGTGGACTGGAATTATCCGGAGGCCGTAGGCCTCGCGCATATGCGTGAGAAGAAGACGTGCATATGCGCGAGCAGACGAGAAGCTATTGCGCCGAGACAGTAGGTCTCGCGCATATGCGCCAATGAGGGTCGCGCATATGCGCGAGACGTGTTTTGCCAAGAAATGAGCCACTTGGCTTGTGCATGCACGTGGATGTATATATAATGCTTTCAGCTTTCATTCCTCAAAAAGAAAGAGGGAGGATCAAGAAAGGTCAGGGGAAATACGAGAAAAATCCTTACGCCTTTTTAGATTTGTGATTGTGAAAGATCCGTTCGTCAGAATTTCAATCCGACTTCGTACTGTGTTCCTATCGGCGTAGGCTACAACTGGACGTAAGTTTTGCTACGTTCTGATATGTTTTGAAATTATGATATTGTCAGAATCGGATATAATTCCTACATGATGTTCTTGACATGTTAGACATCGTATAATCAAAACTGGATTGAGGAAAAGATACCATATGTAATTATTATGAATTTTGGAGTCGATTTGATATCAGAATTGAATTGTTATCGATTATGAGGTGTTGGGATTGAGATCTGATTGATATGGTATTGCTGGGTATATTGAGATTATGACGTTGTGCTGTTGAAACAGAATTTGATTGACTTCTGATTATATCCAGTATTGATTGAGTGGTGTATTGATACTGTACCCTCGATACTGTTATTGCCAGATTGATATTGACAGGCTTTGAGTCAGAGACTTCGACATAGTCAGAGTAACAGAGTGAAAGGTATAAATTAATGTTGAGTTGGGATTGCACAACTCGAGTGAGGTTTGACTCGAGTTTCCCTAAATCACATACTTTAGTTTATTGCATTGATATTTGCAATTTATGAGAATTGATGTGTGTGATCTATTGATTCATAGTCAATATATGTATTGAGTCATAGGCTGATTCGCCTATTCTTCGGCTGATTCGCTGAGTCCTTGGCTGATTCGCTTATTCTGTTGGCTGATTCGCCCAGATACTGGATATACGCATTATATCGACGCCGTTTAGGGTTGATTCATTCCTATCGACTGAGATTCGATATATTTGTCAATATCCAGACCCCAGGATCCCTAGATTAGGAACGAGTCGAGTCTGAGATGACTAGTTGATTTACAGTTTTATATCATTCATGTTTGTTGGCTTGCTACATGTTCATGATAGCGGTTATATGCTTTTATATATGTTTTTATATGATTGCATGTTTACATTGTTTATACTGGGATGTCTATCTCCCCGGAGTTATCCGACTGTTTTCTTGTTTTGTATGTGTGCATGACAACAGGTAGGGCTGGATCAGGGTCAAGAAGAGAATGAGAGAAGACAGTTAGCGTGGAGATCCGGACTTAGGAGTATATCGATTACCGCACCTGAGATGTAGTGAAGAGACGGTAGATATTATGATTTACTGTTGTACAGGACTTGTACTTAGATCTGGATAGTGATCTTATAAATAAGATAAGACTTATTTCTTATGCTGCGTACTCTCGTAATTTAAAAAAAAAAAATTAGACCCTGTTTATTATAATTGAATAATTATTCCCAGAAAGTGATTAAGAATTGAATTAATTTCGGGTCCCCACAAGGAAATTGCAAGTTTAGTTTTGTAGGTTGACAAGTTTCGAGTTTTAGTCTTGTAAATTGTAAATGTTTGGTTTTCATCCAGTGACTTGGATTTTTATTTGGTTTTGGTCCCTTTTTTGGCTAAAAATCATTAACCCCATCGAATATTGTTTATTTGACACTGATGTTCTCCTATGTAGTTTCTGTAACGAGAAAAAACCTACATTACGCACAATAAAATAAATCTAAAAAAAATAATCTAAAGGAAAACGACACCCAATATTTCAAAGTAGGAGGAAAAATGTTTGTTGTTTTCCAATATTTTTGCTTAGATAAATTTTAATGTATATAATATCTATTTTATTCTTGGTATATGAGTCATGTAGAAGAATATTAATGTGAAATAATTTTATAATTTAGTGTATTCAAGTGAGAAAATGACCAGAACAAAAAAAATTAAGTTATTGGATGAAACCAACAAGTTGTAGGACTAAAACCTAAAATGAGCCAACTTATATGACTAAAATTATAATTTTTCCGAAATAAAATAAATAAATACAATTAATTTTTCTCAAAAACTTTAGAGCCCCGATCAGTACTGTAGTTAAGATTTTGAAGACCTAAGTCAAACTTGAAAAAATTGGTCCCCTTAAATAATAGACCGCATTTTTATTTTTATTTCTATGAAAAAATAGACCATTATTTTTCATTAATAAAAGTTTGTTAAAACATATTAACATAATATTTATTCATATCATTTTAGTTAATAAGTCCTTAAGGTTGCATTTGATTGTTGGATTTCAAATCCATTAATTTCAAATATATTCAAATGTAATTTTGTAGTTTTAGAGAAGTAGGATCATAAACTTCAAATGCATTCGTGCATGTTTTTATAATATTTATCTTAATTAGGATGAATTTCAAGTTTACCCAATAATGGAAGCATTTGAAATTCATTCAATTTTATGTAATTAATGTGTAAATAAGTAAGTTACGGATTTAAGATTTCATTAATTATTTCATTGTTAATAATAAAACTATAATCGAAATATATGAATTTCAAATTCATATCTCAGAATGCAAACCTTAATATTTTTATCATTTTTATCTCAGTTCTATAAATCATCAATACTCAGAGGAAACAAACTCTTTTGATCCATATATTACATAATAATCATCTTCGATAGTGTTAGACTATCTATTTTATTCAGTTTGTTTACAACAGAAGCACCAATTATCATTTTTTTTAATATTATCATTATAATCTATAAATAAATCAAGTTCTTCGACATTATTTTAATTTGATTTTCTCGTCCCATATCCGTCAAATCATCAATTGTCACTTCCTCAATATTTATTGTTGTCACTAAAGTATTTATCAATATATTTGTCTAACTATGTGTTAATCATTCTTCTCTTTGTTTTTGTTTTTGTTTTTTTTATATCTAGACAAATGTTTCGGTGTCATACTAACTGTTAGAACATTTAAGTTTTGATGATTTAACAAGGCTAATGATTCAATAGATAAACACAAAGCCTAGCCGAACTGAATTCAAAGAAGGAAACTGATGATTCTTGCGTATATATGTTTCCTAAGAAAAACTGTTAAATAGATCTCAACTAATGCCTAAGTCCTGTTGAATTGAAGAATATTCGATGGCAAAGATTAATGTTATATAAGTCTAGCTACAACAAGAAAAATTCTCTGCAATCTATCATATTACTAAGTGGTAAGAATCAGAGCTCTGCTATAATATCAGATAAAGTTTTCCGTATTCACATTTTCTGATTATCAACATAATATCATAAATCTGCGAGCACTACTCAATGTACTATTGCCAGAAATAATAGTGACGTGACCAATGACTACTTTATTTGGAATGGATATCAGATTTGATTTTACCGACCATTGGATCGAAGCATATAGATAGAGGAATATATCGGTCTCTCTTGCTCTCTCACTTGTCTACACTTCCAACACTCTCCTGCATTTGTGAAAAGTTCAAAACATTTTTTTCAAAGCTTTCAAGAAGCCCATCTGCTAAGAGAAAGCACACTGTTATTTGTTTGTTATGATCATTAAAGATCTTATTTATGCTTAGTATTTCATTTCATTTATGCAATACTTGTAATCTGACGGTAAATATACTGTTTAGTTTTGTTAAGAGAAGTTACTAAGAGTTTCAGCTAGGATGTGTAGTAAGTTCTGCTAAAGTGGGCAACTACAAAATTTGTAACTGTCAAAGTATTTTAGTGCAATCATTCCACAAGAAATAAGTTGTGACGTTGGAGTGTTGAATTTATCCGAACATCCAAAAACAAACCCGTGTCATTTACATTTCAGTCAACCTATCTTTAATTATTCATTTGATAGCCTAATCGATTATAATAAAATCATTTCAGTGTTCGACCCATTCAGTGAGCCTCTTTCTGTTCAGTAACACACTAAAAGTTTATTGGATACTCAAATGACAAAACTTACATTTCAGTTTTGTTAACCCAACTGAAATATTTTCAAAATTTACGGAGATAATTATTCACCTCATCTATATTAATCTCCGATCCTAACAAATGCTATCAGAGCATGTTAATTATTGTCTATGAACACTATATTCAAATTGGCCTCATTCAACAAAATCTCAATGTTTTCCAGAGAAGATTTTGATGATTGAAAAATCAAAATGCAGGCCCATTTAGCTGCAAATGATGAGGATATGTGGCATACCATCACAGACCGACCAATAAAGATCATGGAAGAAAACATTGTCATTGCCATTACTGATGATGCACCTCACATGATTGAAAAACCGAGAATGAAGTGGACCAATGATTACAAGAAAAAAGAAAATCTAGACAATACTGCAAATGATAATCTTGTACAAGACATTGAACAAAAATACCTTCAGCAACATTAAGATGTGTTCCATTGTTAAAGATATCTAGGAGAAATTGATACAACTATGCGAAGACGATGATCAAACAAAAGAGAACAAATTGTATGTTGCCATTCAAAAATATGATATAATCAAGATGAAGGCTGAGAAATCTATGTCATACTTCAATGAAAGAGTGAGAAACGTCATTATTGAACTGACTGCACTTAGCAAAGAATATTAAAATCGAGAAACAACGTAGAAAGTTATGATGTACTCAGTACTCCAAAGAGAATCAGATGTTGAAACAATAGCTATGCACGATCTAAAAATCTTAACAAGCTTGAATTGCACGATCTATTTGCAGATCTTAAAACATATGAATTTGAACTTGAAACAAGAACTGATGGTGAACCAACAGCCAAATTGACAAAGGCTCTGGCTATTACATCAATTGATCAATCACTCTTGAAAGAAAAGTCAGCAGAGTAGTTGAACTGTAATGCAATGTCATTGTTTATGAAGAAATTTAGCAAGTTCCTAAGGAAGACTCAGGCCCAAGTTGCTTCAGAAAGTCATCCGGCTAGAAAATTATATGCAAATCACTTTCAGATGGCTTCTAAAGTCGACAATATTCATCTTTATCTGACAAAAACTATAATTGGAATATAATCATCTCTCCGAAAAGGTTGATGATATCATTAATCAACGTATAAGTGCTTACCAACCTGAAAGAACATTATGGTGTTGACAAAAAAAATGGTATCAGGTCATAAGATAACTGGATCCACAGTGAGTTGTGGTATCCAATCAAAAGAGAACTGAATCTAGTAGTCAGGGTGAGAAAAGAGAACCTCCAAAGCCAATTGATCATCCAAGAAAGCCAATGGATCCTAGTATCAAGCACTCACACTCTCGACATAAGAACATCAGAAGATATAGTGTAGTCCTTTATTTTTAACATTTTTTTAAAATGTAAATTCTTTCCATCTATTCAAAGGAGTTCAGTTTTTAATTTAGATGTTGAATCAAGTGCTTAATTTTGTCAGACATCAAAAAGGATAAAATTGCTAGAACATTTACATTTTGATGATTTAACAAAGCTGTTGATTCAATAGATTAACACAAAGCATAGATTAACACAAAGCCTAGCCGAACAGAATTCAAAGAGGGAAACTGATGATTCATGCGTATGTATGTTTCTTAAACAAAATTGTTAGATAGAGCCCAACTAACGCCTAAGCCTTGCTGAACTGAAGAATACTTGGTGGTAAATGATTACTATTATATAAGCCTATCTGATCAAAGGACAACTGATAGAGCGAGTTATATCAGACAATCAGTCAGTCTACAACAACAAAAATTCTCTGCAATCCCTCATATTACTCAATGTTAAGAATAAAAGCTCATTTGAAATATCACATAAAGTTTTTCGTACTATTAGTCTCTGATTATCAACAGGATGTCAGGAATCTGTGAGCACTACTCAGTGTACTATTGCTAGAATGGATAGTGATGTGACCAATGGCTACTTCCTTTGGAATGCATATCATATTTGATTTTACTAAACATTGGATCAAAAACTATAAATAGAGGAATATATCAGTCTCTCTTGCTCTCTCACTTTCTTACACTTCCAATACTCTCCTGCATTTGTGAAAAGCTCAAAGCTCAAAGCATTTTTTTCAAAGCTTTCAAGAGCCCAACTGATAAGGGAAATCACACGCTAAATCATTCATTCATATAATTGAGATTCTTATTTGTGCTTAGCATTTCATTTAATCGATGCAATACTTTAATCTGATAGTAAATCTATTGTTCAGTTTTGTTAAGAGAAGTTATTAAGAGTTCAAGTTAGGTTGTGTGGTAAGTCCTGCTGAAGTGGGCAGCTACAATATTTGTGATTGTCAAAGTGTCTTAGTGCAATCCTTCTGTAAAAAAGAAGGAGTGGCGTAGGAATGTTGAATTCTCCGAACATACAGAAACAAACACATGTCATTTATATTTCAGTCAGCCTATATTTAATTATTCATTTGATAGGTCGATTATATTCAAATCATTTTCAGTGTTCGACCCATTCAGTGGGCCTCTTTCCGCTCAGTAACACGATGCATGTTTATTGGATACTCAACTAACAAGAATTACATTTCATTGTAGCTAACTCAACTGAAAATTTTTCATAATTTACTTAGATAATTTATTCGCCTCTTTCTAAATTAATCTTGGATCCTAAATTAACTTTATCATAACCATACAAAAAAAAATTTAATGATAATTTTCTATTTATTTTAACCACGTATTATATAATTTGAAAATTTATAAAGAATTTTCTAATTGATATGCAGATATGTGTATTTCTGTTATATGATTAAAAAAAACAGATTAAATGATAGTATAATTAACCATTCGTAATCATGTCCTGAACAACGCCTCAAACTTTTTATTGTTAAAAACAATTACTAAATTTCTAATCAATGAAATAAAAAAGTGAGAAAAACGAGACAAAAAGAGTTGGCCTTATCCATAATAGAATATAGATATATTGAAATTTGTCACAAAATATTCCATTACGAATTTTTAATACCAATTTTTTAAATAAAAAAAGTTCAATTATATTTTTTAAATTTGATTTTCTAAAAAACATGTTACTACAAAATCAAATTAAAGTAGACGATATATAGTCAAATTTATTTATATAGCTAGATCTAAATACAAGATTATGAATAGTAAAATCATCTCATTTTAGAAATTTTTGTATTATATAGTAGAATAAACATAGCTTTTGGTATTGATTTGAAACTATTTAAATAAAATATTATATTATTACATTTAAAACATTTTTTAGGGGCTTTTTAACCGTTTACACCAAATTCTATAATAGTTTAATAAAGTAAAGTAAAGAAAAAATGGCTTGTGAAATTAACGTGTCGCGTGACTTACTTTTTTTTATATATGCAAGTCACGCCATCTGACTTGCTTAATAATTTTTTTTAAGAAAAAAGCAAGTCACGCCATCTCAAATGGCGTGACTTGTTTAATAATTTTTTTTTGAACCGTGACTTACATTTTCGTTTTTTTTAAATTAATTATAATACGTGAGTTGCTTTAATTATTCCACGCCTCATCACATGCATTAAAGGCAAAGGCTGCAACAAACACATGCAATATTAAAGCTGCATAATATTTTTTTTGATGCAAGTCACGNTAAATTTTGATTCAATCGTAATATAAGGTATGTATATTAATATAATTATTTATGTTAAGTATTAAATTTATAGAAAAAATTATTATTTATATTAAAATATAATTTATATGTTATGTTGATTTAATTTTTTGCAAATTTAATTATTATTAATTTTTATAAAGATATTTAAAAATCATTTATTATGATAAGCTTATCATTATTATTGTTATTTGTTTAAGAAATGTTTAAAATTTAATCCAATGAGATGTCTGAACTTGCTTAAAATTTTTTTTTAAAGTAAGTCACGCCAATTAATTGGACGTGAATTGCTTCAATTTCTTTTAAAAAAATAAAAGCAAGTCACGCCATTAAAAAAAAATTAAGCAAGTCACGCCCAACTAATTGGCGTGACTTGCAAATTTTAAAAGCAAGTCAATTTCTTTTTTTTTTTTTCACGGTAAACGGTGAGAAAGCCCATTTTTTTAGCCCCATAAGTTATAGGTCTTGAGGCACGTGCCTTACCTCAATTACGGTCTTGCCCGACAAATGAGACAATTCGTCTCACCCATGTTGTACCTCACGCATAATAAGTTACTCCTCCTGTTATTTCTGCATTTCCTCTAAAGAACCAGCGATATTCATACTCATCTAATTCGAGTTTCTTATTCTACCATTCTTTAATAATATTCAAGTAAATTTCTAGTTCCATTTACCTAAAAATAAAATATAATAAGATTAATTTTTTTAAAAAAAAAATTAGAAGATTACATTAGTATAATTAGAGAATGGTGTGAAAAAGTAAAAATTTACGGTAAAAAGTAAAAATCTCAAACTCTCAAAATTATCATACTACACACTTTATAATATTTTTCTCTCAACTCAATTGTGATTTTCTTCACAAATGAGATATCTATTTATAGAAAATCATTACAAATAATCCAAAAATAAATTACATCATTACCTTCATCATCACACACAAATTTCAATATTCAACACCTAATTTTCAACATTCAAATATTCAACATTCAATATTCAAATATTCAATATTAAAATATTAATTTTCAACACTCCCCCTTGTGATGATGATCATAATTATTGTCTTCATTACGTGTTTTTATACTGCCTCGTTAAAAACCTTACTAGGAAAAACCCATTGGGATAAAAACCATAGTAAAGGAAAAAGAGTGCAGTAACGTAAACTCCCTCTCATGTTGACACGAACAGTTCTTCACAAATTTCGTAGATTGCGCATTCCAATATTATATATGTGCTTTCTGAATATTGTTGTAGGAAGTGCCTTTGTGAATAGATCTGATGAGTTTTCACTTGATTGAATGTGACGAACATCAATATATTTATTCTTCTCAAGCTCCTTGGTAAATGAGAAGAACTTAGGAGGAATATGTTTAGTTCTGTCGCTTTTTATGTATCCTTCTTTCATTTGAGCAACACATGCAGCATTATCTTCATATAGTATCACAAGCTTCTCGTCAAATGATAATCTGCATGAGATTTGGATATGTTGGGTCATTGATTTTAACCACACATTCACAGCTTGCTTCATGTAGTGCAATAATCTCGGCATGATTTGATGAAGTTGTTACGAGTGTTTGTTTCTGTGAACGCCAAGAAATTGATGTGCCTCCACGAGTAAATACATATCCAGTTTGAGAACGTGCCTTGTGTGGATCAGATAAGTATTCAGCATCGTCATAACCAATTATACTTGGATTAGCATCTTTTGAATACAAAAGTCCCAAGTCTGTCGTTCATCGTAGATAACGAAATATATGTTTAATTCTGTTCCAGTGTCTCTTTGTTGGATATGTGCTAAATCTTGCCACTAAATTTACGGCGAAAGATATATCAGGTCTTGTACAATTTGTAAGATACATAAGGGCACCGATAGCACTTAAATATGGTACTTCTGGACCAAGAATATCTTCATCATCTTCACATGGACGGAATGGATCTTTTTCTATGTTTAATGATCTAACAACCATTGGAGTACTTAAAGGATTTGATTTATCTATATTAAAACGTTTAAGGATCTTTTCTGTATAATTTTTCTGGTGAACAAATATTCCACATTCTTTTTGTTCAATTTGTAAACCCAGACAATACTTGGTTTTTCCAAAATCTTTCATTTCAAATTCTTCTTTCAAGTATGACACAACTTCATGAATTTCATTATTCGTTCCAATGTTGTTTAAATCATCAACATAGACAGCAATAACTACGCATCCGGATGTTGTTTTCTTAAGGAAAATACAAGGGCATATTGAATTATTTACATATCCCTTTTTCATCAAGTGATCACTTAGCCGATTATACCACATTCGGCCCGATTGCTTTAACCCATATAATGATCTTTGTAATTTCACAGAATAACATTATCTGGGTTTTGAACTTTGTGCTTCAGGCATCTTAAATCCTTCAGAGATTTTCATATAT
>NC_133314.1:17671361-17677888 GCF_012295235.1 Primulina huaijiensis | reverse complement strand
TATTTGATTTGCTATTCTTTGCAAGTGCACAATTTGCTGTACATCTTTTTCACATTGTTTTGTTCTTGGATCCAGATGTAACAATGATGATACATACCATGTAATTTCTTTTTCGGTATGTTTCTGTTCTCCCCCTAACATTGGGAAGATTTCCTCATTAAAATGACAATCAGCAAAACGTGCTGTGAACACGTCGCCTGTCTGAGGTTCAAGATATCGAATGATTGATGGACTATCATAACCGATATAAATTCCAATCTTTCTTTGAGGTCCCATTTTCTTTCGTTGCGGTGGTGCAATAGGCACATACACCATACATCCAAAAATTCTCAGATGAGAAATGTCTGGTTCTTTACCAAATGCAAGCTGCAATGGGGAGTATTTATGATATGCACTTGGTCTGATGAGAATTAATGCAGCGGCATGTAAAATTGCATGTCCCCATATAGAAATAGAAAGCTTTGTTTTCGTAATCATTGGTCTAGCAATCATTTGCAGACGTTTAATCAATGATTCAGCCAATACATTCTGTGTATGTACATGAGCAACAGGATGCTCAACAATGATTCCCATAGACATACAATAATCATTGAAAGTCTGGGAAGTAAATTCACCAGCATTATCAAGTCTAATTTTCTTGACTGTATAATCGGGAAATTGATTCCTCAATTTTATTATTTGAGCAAGTAATCTTGCAAATGCAACATTTCGAGTTGACAATAAACATACATGTGACCATCTGCTGGAGGCATCAATCAATACCATAAAATATCTGAATGGTCCACATGGTGGATGAATTGGTCCACAAATATCACCTTGAATACGTTCAAGAAACATTGGTGATTCAGTTTGGATTTTGGCTGGTGATGGTCTTATAATAAGTTTTCCAAGAGAAAATGCTTTACATTGAAACTTATTATTCTGAAAGATCTTTTGGTCTTTCAGCGGATGACCATGTGTATTTTTTATAATTCTTCGTATCATTGTTGAACCAGGATATCCTAATCGATCATGCCAATTGGTTAATATTGAATAATTATCAACTACCATGTTTGATTCAATGGGACTTATATGTGTATAATGCAATCCAGTGGGGAGCATTGATAGTTTTTCAATCACATATTTCTTTCCTGATTTATATGTGGTATAAGACACATATATTTCTCATTCCCTTCATTCATTGTTTGAGTATCATACCCATGGAATATATATCATTAAAACTCAACAAATTTTTTTTCGATTGTGGTGAATACAAAGCATCATTGATCAAAAATTTTGTACCATTAGGTAACAAAAATTGTGCTTTACCACATCCTTTAATCAAGTTTACAGGACCTGATATTGTATTCACCATTGTTTTTGTTGGTTTTAGTTCCAAGAAATATCTTTTATTTCGGAGGATAGTGTGCGTTGTACCACTATCAGGTATGCAAACTTCAGCTTTGTTAATAGCATTTTCCATATTTGAACTTCAAAAAAAAATATGTAATGAAATAAAAGTACTGATAATATTTTTATAAAAATAAAATAAAATACAATACATATGTAAAAATATAGCACACAATAAAACATTATCATATGAGTACATGAAAAAAATAAAATATTTTACATATCTATTCCACCAGCAAATTGATCATTGTCCGAGAAATCAATCAGAAAATCTCCAGCATCAAAATGAGTTGAACCACTCAAAGGTTCACTGTGTTCAGTAAAGTTGGTCTCCTTTTCTTTCCCCTTTATTGATTCTTTATAAAGTTTACAAAGGTGCTCAGGGGCTCGACAAATACGGGACCAATGTCCTGGAGTACCACATCTGAAACAAGAACTTTCAAATCTTTTTGAGTGATTCTCATTAACACTCATATTCTCTTGATGCCTTTTCGGTGGGTGGTTTGGGACGTTCTTTTGAGATGAGTTATAGAAATAACTATCTCGATTATTTTCAAAACCACGGCCGCGTCCACGACCACGACCACTTCCACGTCCACGTCCACGTCCACGTCCACGACCACGACCTCGATTTTGTCCTCGACCAAAATCTTGTCTATAACTTTGATTTTGGTTTCCAGGTTTAAATTCATTTTTGCTTACGACATTTACTTCAGGAAATGCCGTTGAACCAGTGGGTCATGCCTGATGATTTCTCATTAAAAGCTCATTATTCTTTTCCGCCACAAGGAGACAGGCGATTAGTTCAGAATATCTCGCAAATCCACGCACTCTATATTGTTGCTGTAGAGTTATATTTGATGCGTGAAACGTGGAAAATGTTTTTTCAAGCATTTCTGATTCTCTAACCTCATGTCCACAAAATTTTAATTGCGAGATTATTCGATACATCGCCGAATTGTAATCACTTACTTTCTTAAAATCTTGGAATCTCAACATATTCCATTCATCACGGACGGTCGGAAGTATAACTTCCCTTATATGTTCAAATCTTTCTTTTAATCCTTTCCACAACGCCATGAGATCTTTTTCGATGAGATATTCACATTTCAAACCTTCATCAAAATGTCGGCGCAAAAATATTATAGCTTTTGCTTTTTCTTGTGATGAAGATATGCCATTTTGTTTAATAGTCTCGCTTAGACCCAATGACTCAAGATGCATTTCTACATCGAGAGTCCATGGCATATAATTTTTCCCCGAAATGTCGAGTGCAACAAATTCGAGCTTTGTCAAGTTTGACGTGGTGGCACTAAAAAAAATTATGTTGCATTTTATTAGTTAATGAATATTGCAATATAAAGTAATGGATAAACAACAAATACAAGCATTCGTAAAAATAAAGAAAACACACGAGAAGGATATTCTCCGATAAGTACAAGATTCGTGAGTATTATAACCAAAATAATTAAAAATATATGTCACACCCTTACTCTATGCTTATCATAATTACTATAATCAAAATAGGGTTTGACTGATATAACTATAGTATGACGCAAATCAAACAAGGGGCATCACTTTGACGGTTTATAAAAATTTTGACATGATGTCCCTACATTCTTGTAAAAACCAAAAACTCAACTCAAGCATCAACATCAACACATATATATAATCGTATTCTTACATACAAACATATTCTGTATCATCATACACCTAGACATAAACATTGTAAAACTTGTTTCAAACCCTGACATATTTTAGTACAATACATATGCGGAAGCTATACAATAATAAGTCCCGGTTCTTGTCGAGGTGAGGCACGTCACAAGCATCCATTGGCGAACCGGCATCCTACGTCTCTTCACTACCTGATCCTGTAATACATGAGCTACGTGAGTTTATAAAACTCAATAAGTTGGCACTTGTACGTATCAATATGCGTCGAAGGAACATACATATCAAGTCGTGACAACAATGAATCTTTAAACCATGTCATATCATAGCATATATTCATGTTCATTTTTGTACTTGAGCCTCATTAGTTGACCTGTACTACCGTGCTTGCTTTATTATATAGCTACTACTGTGTTGGACGTCAGGGAGCAACCTTTGGCAACCCCACGCCCCATGAACATATATTGGCCAATAGCTTTGGTGGACTTAAAACCACCCATGATGTCAACAAGCTCTATATCATGTAAAAATCAATCCTTTTCTTTTCATGTTCATGTTCATGTTCATAACATAGCACCCATCATCAATATTCATGAGTTTCTTACATATTTAATACATAACAATGGAATATGGTGCTATATTTTCATCAATAAGATACTAACAATGTACATATAGCAATAATCAATGGGAAGTATTTGAAATCATAATATTACTCATGTATTACTTCAAGAACATGCCAACTTACAGTCCAAGCGTACGAATACTTGTTTGAGACGATGATTCTCGTTCCTATATTGTCAAATACATCAATAAACCCATCACTATGTACATACTAGGTGAAAATCACTCCTCTACAAGTAGAACAACTAAAAGAGAAGAAAACTTACACCCTTATGAAGTTCTTGTGATGGGGAACAAAGTTCTAACTTCAAAACTTTGAAAGGAATGAAGAAGAAAGCTTTGGAGGAAGATTTCTATAGATTTCTCTCGAGTTTGTTGCTGGTATAGAAGTGGAGAGCTGATAAAATGGCTTAGAAAGTCGAAACTTATCTTCTTGTATACAGGGCGGCGCTCGGGCGGTCATAAATTACCGCTCGAGCGCGGAACTTTCTGTCCAAAAGGTGAATTTTTCAAGCACCGGCGCTTTTGGCTTGTCTTCCTCAATGATTTGGACAAAACCCAAAACATGAAAGTTGTAACATTATATCTTAGCTTTCTAATGGTTATGGCCTCATACAATTTGGACCAATATTCAACTCATTATGCTAAAACCCATAAGAACTGCCGTATTTTCATCTCATTTCCTGCATTACTATACCAACTTCATTACACTACTTCTACCTACAAATCTTACTATCATTATTTATACACATATTGATTCTCAATACATCATGGACAATATAAAAATCATGTTCAATTTCAATATTGATACCTCAATCGATATGTAAAACATAATGAGCTAAATAACTATCTAATAATGACATAACGCATTATTATCATTTGTATGAGTAACCGGGCATTACAATTCTCCCCTCGTTCAAAGAATTTCGTCCCTGAAATTTGACGTACCATATAGTTCAGGATATCTCTGATGGATCTCGTCTTCTCGCTCCCAAGTTGCTTCTTCAATTGCATGATTGCGCCATAATAGTTTTACCAAGGGTATTTCCTTGCCTCGTAGCACTTTTGATTTCCTATCGAGGATTTGGACCGGTCGTTCTTCATACGAGAGATTTGATGCAAGCTCCAATGGTTCATAATGAAGAACGTGAGAAGGATTGGCCAAATACTTTCGTAACAAGGAAACGTGAAAAACATTATGAATGTTTGATAAGTTCGGTGGTAAAGCAACTCGGTAGGCTCTGTCTCCTATTCTTTCCAAGATTTCAAATGGACCGATATATCTTGGACTCAATTTTCCTTTCTTACCAAAACGTAAAATGCCCTTCAATGGTGATATCTTTACAAATACATGGTTTCCAACCTGAAATTCCAATCGACGACGTCGCACATCAGCATAGCTTTTCTGTCGACTCTGGGCAGTGTGCATTCTTTCTCTGATCTTGGTTACCAATTTGGCTGTCTCTTGTACCAATTCAGGGCCTAATAACTTTCGTTCTCCTACTTCATCCCAATGTACTGGAGATCGATATTTTCTACCAAATAATGCAGTATATGGTGCCATTCCAATACTTGACTGATAGCTATTGTTATATGTAAACTCAGCCAACGGTAGTTTACTGTCCCAACTACCTGGAAAGTCAATAGTACAGGCCCTCAACATATCTTCTAAGATCTGATTCACTCGTTCTGATTGTCCATCAGTTTGATGGTGGAATGCTGTACTAAATGCTAATATAGTTCCCATGGCATGATGTAAACTCTTCCAAAATGCAGACGTAAATTTGGGATCTCTATCAGATACAATGGACACTGGGATGCCATGAAGCCTCACTATCTCCTTGATGTATTCTTCAGCATATTGATTCATCGTGTATGTGGTCTTCACCGGAAGAAAGTGAGCTGATTTCGTAAGTCGATCCACAATTACCCATATAGCATTGAATCCTCTTTGTGTTCTTGGCAAACCAAGGATGAAATCCATTGTGATATGTTCTCATTTCCACTCAGGAATGGGTAGCGGTTTCAGGAGCCTTGCTGGTCTTTGGTGTTCAATCTTGACTTGTTGACATGTTAGACATTGTGCAACAAATTGAGCAATGTCCTTTTTCATACCTGGCCACCAAAATAATGGTTTCAAATCCTTGTACATTTTCGTGCCTCCTGGATGGATCGAATAGGGAGTAGCATGAGCATCAATAAGAATGTCGATTCTGATCGTTCCTTGTTTTGGCACACATAGTCTCCTTTGATATGTCCATATTCATTCCCCATTCAATTCAAAGTTTGAATGTCCTTTCTCTTCATCTCGCTGTCTCAATTGTTGTATTTCATTATCTGCACTTTGTTCGACCTTAATCCTATCTGCAAGTGTTGGTCGAACCATGAGGGGTGATAACTGGATTGCAGTACCCTTTGGCATAACATCAATCTTCAAGTTCTGCAAATCCCATAAAATTTGTTTTTGTACTTGCATTGTGGATATAGAACTTGATTTTCGACTTAACGCATCTGCAACAACATTGGCTTTACCTGGATGATAGTTAATAACACAATCATAATCTTTCACTAATTCCAACCAACGTCGTTGACGCATATTCAATTCTTTTTGCGTGAATAAATATTTCAAACTCTTGTGGTCCGTGTAAATTTCACACCGTTCACCATACAGATAATGGCGCCATATTTTCAACGCAAATACCACTGCTGCCAGTTCTAAGTCATGTGTAGGATAGTTCTTTTCATATTCTTTCAACTGTCTTGAGGCATAAGCAATGACCTTCCCATGCTGCATTAAAACTGCTCCTAATCCTTGTTTCGAAGCATCACTGTATACCAAAAAA
>NC_133314.1:17669847-17670425 GCF_012295235.1 Primulina huaijiensis | reverse complement strand
ATTAACAGCTTCAATCTTGCTTGGATCCACGGATATGCCTTCTTTTGAAATGATATGACCCAAGAATGATACTTGTTCAAGCCAAAATTCGCATTTCTTCCATTTGGCATATAACTGTTTATCTTTCAAAGTCTGCAAAACTAATTACAAATGATCTCGATGCTCCTCTGTAGTTCGTGAGTAGACGAGAATATCATCTATAAATACAATCACGAACTTGTCTAGAAATGGCTTGAAAATTCTGTTCATTAAATCCATAAAAGCAGCTGGTGCATTCGTTAGTCCAAATGGCATTACAAGAAATTCATAATGCCCGTACCTCGTTCGGAAGGCAGTCTTGGAGATATCATCTGATTTCACTTTTAGTTGATGATAGCCTGATCGTAAATCAATCTTCGAAAAGATGGCAGCTCCTTGTAATTGATCAAACAAATCATCAATTCTGGGGAGTGGATACTTATTTTTGATTGTCACTTTGTTCAACTCCCGATAATCAATACATAGACGGAGGGTACCGTCTTTCTTCTTCACAAATAAAACAGGTGCACCCCACGGTGAAAAGCTCGGTCTAATAAACC
>NC_133314.1:17666927-17669452 GCF_012295235.1 Primulina huaijiensis | reverse complement strand
CTCCTGAATCTAGTAAAACAATAGCAGTAATACCAGAAATCAAGAACATACCAGTGATCATCGATGTACCCGCATCCACTTCCTCTTTAGTCATGGAGAAAAGGCGTCCCTGTACTTTCTCAGAACTCCCTGGACAATTCCTGGCGAGATGCCCTGGCTTTTTGCAACGATAACAAACACTGGAACCTTGCATACATTCCCCGCCATGAAGTTTGCCACATTTAGGACAAGGTGGTCTTTCCTGTTCTTTACGAGGATGGGGACACGTGCCACGGGGTTCCTCTGGTCTAGTACCCCTGCTATCAGTCTTTTTGCCTTGTCCCTTTCCTTGGCTCTTCTGAAAGTACTGCTGCCTTCGTTGTTGCCTGTCCCAGTCAATGTCATGTTCATCTTGTTCTGCCATAAGTGCTCTTTCTACTATCTCCCCGTATGTAGCAACTTTCGACATCCGTACATCTCTTTTAATTTCAGAGCGAAGTCCCCGCATGAAGTGTTCGCCTTTACTTGTGTCATCTTGTGCGATATACGGTACATATTGGACTCCAGCCTCAAATTGTTGTATGTATTCTGTCATTGACATGGTTCCTTGCTTCAGGTTAAGGAAATCGCTGGCTTTCTTGGCTCGTACATCTTTACTAAAATACTTGTTGTAAAATACGGTTTTGAAGGTTTCCCATGTCAATGGTCCAACCGGTAATGCAACCCTTGCACTCTCCCACCATATTCTTGCATGTTGTGTTAATAAAAAGACGGCACAAGTTACTTTGTCTGCATCTTCCATATTAAGGTAGGAGAAGATGAACTCCAATGACTTAATCCACTCTTCTGCTACTGCTGGATCGGTGCTTCCCATGAATTCAAGAGGATTCGGACGTCGAAAACGATCATAAACATCAGTTTGAACATGCCCTTGTCTGGGGATCATGGCTTGTGCATGTGCCTGCTCATGTGTAGTCCGTTGCATCTCCAGTAATTGCTGTATCTGCTCCCCATGGACTTTCGCTTGTTGTTGGAGCAGCTGAGCAAAATCATCTATAGGTCGTGGTACACTGCCCTCACCTTCGACCGCTGGGGCTTTGCCCTTAGATGACTCTCCTTCATGTACCTTACGTTTAGGTGGCATCGTCGCTTATCTTAACCTACAAATAGATCACATAGACACATAACTTAGCATAAACTATGGGACACAAAGATACTTACTTGCCGAGTTCTCCATGTGGATGAAGTGCAGTGTGTTCCCTGTCGAAGAACCGTGGGCTCTGATACCAACTAAAATGTCACACCCTTACTCTATGCTTATCATAATTACTATAATCAAAATAGGGTTTGACTGATATAACTGTAGTATGACGCAAATCAAACAAGGGGCATCACTTTGACGGTTTATAAAAATTTTGACATGATGTCCCTACATTCTTGTAAAAACCAAAAACTCAACTCAAGCATCAACATCAGCAAATATATATAATCGTATTCTTACATACAAACATATTCTGTATCATCATACACCTAGACATAAACATTGTAAAACTTGTTTCAAACCCTGACATATTTTAGTACAATACATATGCGGAAGCTATACAATAATAAGTCCCGGTTCTTGTCGAGGTGAGGCACGTCACAAGCATCCATTGGCGAACCGGCATCCTACGTCTCTTCACTACCTGATCCTGTAATACATGAGCTACGTGAGTTTATAAAACTCAATAAGTTGGCACTTGTACGTATCAATACTTGAGCCTCATTAGTTGACCTGTACTACCGTGCTTGCTTTATTGTATAGGTACTACTGTGTTGGACGTCAGGGAGCAACCGTTGGCAACCCCACGCCCCATGAACATATATTGGCCAATAGGTTTGGCGGACTTAAAACCACCCATGATGTCAACAAGCTCTATATCATGTAAAAATCATTCCTTTTCTTTTCATGTTCATGTTCATGTTCATAACATAGCACCCATCATCAATATTCATGAGTTTCTTACATATTTAATACATAACAATGGAATATGGTGCTATATTTTCATCAATAAGATACTAACAATGTACATATAGCAATAATCAATGGGAAGTATTTGAAATCATAATATTACTCATGTATTACTTCAAGAACATGCCAACTTACGGTCCAAGCGTACGAATACTTGTTTGAGACGATGATTATCGTTCCTATACTGTCAAATACATCAATAAACCCATCACTATGTACATACTAGGTGAAAATCACTCCTCTACAAGTAGAACAACTAAAAGAGAAGAAAACTTACACCCTTATGAAGTTCTTGTGATGGGGAACAAAGTTCTAACTTCAAAACTTTGAAAGGAATGAAGAAGAAAGATTTGGAGGAAGATTTCTATAGATTTCTCGCGAGGTTGTTGCTGGTATAGGAGTGGAGAGCTGATAAAATGGCTTAGAAAGTCGAAACTTATCTTCTTGTATACAGGACGACGCTCGGGCGGTCATAAATTACCGCTCGAGCGCGGAACTTTCTGTCCAAAAGGTGAATTTTTCAAGCACCGGCGCT
>NC_133314.1:17632413-17666798 GCF_012295235.1 Primulina huaijiensis | reverse complement strand
CAAAAACTAGCCGTTTTGTTACCGTTTATGACCGTTGGTGTACAAGAAAATAAATGTATGTATTTGTATAATTTTATGGTAATAATATGGTGTATATAATATTAGTAATGTTTTAAATAATTATGTATATCATATCACAATATTATAATGAGGTGTCATAAGATATTTTGTTTAAAAACCTTATAGACTTTTATACTTGTCGTATCCCTTACCGGGAGTGTGGGATGTCGTCTTAACATCCTCCCAGGATTTATAACAAGTTTTTGAAAAATTTATTTTATTATAACATTATATTATATATTAAGTATATACACAATAAATAAATAAACAGTAAAATAAATATTATTACTTTTGTTACCTTTTTCTTCTGTTTTGGAGCTTGGAAAAATATGGAGGACTTTTAGAGCTTCGTGCTGATAACGTGTTGTGAAAAAGTAAAAATTTACGGTAAAAAGTAAAAATCTCAAACTCTCAAAATTATCACACTACACACTTTATAATATTTTTCTCTCAACTCAATTGTGATTTTCTTCACAAATGAGAGATATATTTATAGAAAATCTTTACAAATAATCCAAAAATAAATTACATCATTACCTTCATCATCACACACAAATTTTAATATTCAACACCTAATTTTCAACATTCAAATATTCAACATTCAATATTCAATATTAAAATATTAATTTTCAACAGAGAAAACAGTTTTTTTTGGTCCAGCGACCTGTCCAATTTTTTGTTTTTGTGCACTTGGTTTTCAAAATTTGTTTTGTTACTCTAACTTTTAATTTTCGGTTTGCTACAATTGATGACGTGGAACCGGAGAATTTTGATTTTGAATCGAAAAATTCTAACATGGCATAGGAGATTCCTAACTTGTTTGGTGTCATTTCAGCAATTCGATCAAAATCGCCGAAAATTAAAATTTATGGTACCAAAACCAAACTTTGAAAATTTATTGGAGCAAAACTCAAAATTGGAGAAGTTAATGGAGCAAAAAGACTATTTTCCAATGTGATAACATGATTTAACACACCTAGACGATTCTAAAAATCGAGACATTGGGAGACCGCCCAACACCTAGGTGGTCCTAGACGGCGTCTTTTAGAATACTGCATATATTTATATAACATGAAATATATCATAAAAGTAGGCCGGATGATGATGGGAATTAAGAGACATTTTCACATTCGTTTGGAGCTATAATCAGAGGTATAATTATTTCTGATGTAATATTTCTAATTATCAATTTGGTTTACATTAATAAAACCTCAATTCCAGTATTATTATATTTCTGATGGAACAAAACATTCCATTACGAATTTTTAATACCAATTTTTTAAATAAAAAAAAATTCAATTATATTTTTTAAATTCGATTTTCTAAAAAACATGTTACTACAAAATCAAATTAAAGTAGACGATATATAGTCAAATTTATTTATATAGCTAGATCTAAATACAAGATTATGAATAGTAAAATCATTTCATTTTAGAAATTTTTGTATTATATAGTACAATAAATATAGCTTTTGGTATTGATTTGAAACTATTTGAATAAAATATTATATTATTACATTTAAAATATTTTTTTAGCCCCATAAGTTATAGGTCTTGAGGCACGTGACTTACCTCAATTACGGGTCTTGCCCGACAAATGAGACAATTCGACTCACCGATGTTGTACCTCACGCATAATAAGTTACTCCTTCTGTTATTTCTGCATTTCCTCTAAAGAACGAGCGATATTCATACTCATCTAATTCGGGTTTATTATTCTACCATTCTCTAATAATATTCAAGTAAATTTCTAGTTCCATTTACCTAAAAATAAAATATAATAAGATTAAATTTTTTTAAAAAAAAATTAGAAGATTACATGAGTATAATTAATTAGAGAAAACAATTTTTTTGGTCCAGCGACCTGTCCAATTTTTTGTTTTTGTCCACTTGGTTTTCAAAATTTGTTTTGTTACTCTAACTTTTAACTTTCGGTTTGCTACAATTGATGACGTGGAACTGGAGAAATTTTGATTTTTGAATCGAAAAATTCTGACATGGCATAGGAGATTCCTAACTTGTATGGTATCATTTCAGCAATTCGATCAAAATCATCGAAAATTAAAATTTATTGTACCAAAACCAAACTTTGAAAACTTATTGAAACAAAACTCAAAATTGGACAAGTTAATGGAACAAAAAGACTATTTTCCAATGTGATAACATTTAATATATTTAGAATTTTTAATTAATATAAAATTTAATATGTATGTATATATGTGTTGGGAAGCAATAATACACTGATTGAATCAGTGTGAAGTTTAGGTTATCGTACGATTCAAAAGATTGTACGGTTATCATTAGTTATAATTTTTGGTAAAACAACAAGATGTTAATCCTACATATCGTGTTCAAAAAGATATTGATATATCCATGTACATATCATATTGTGTGCATCTATGTGAAGATTGGATGAGATGACGTTCGTCTATTAGATGCACATGACATCATCTCAACAGTACTTACATAAGATGTCATCAGTAAATGCTTACCATATCAAAACACAAACTCACGCGGCACACACGCGCACGCACACATATATATATTATATGGGATCTTCTATGTAAATACGAAACAGCACAATGTGGAAGCAATTATCAAGGGAAACAATGGTCTTTGGCACAGAATACAGTTCACTCTACTGTAAATGAAATAAATTTCTTGTTTATATATACTATGTCATTTCCATCAACATATGCTATTATTAGAATTTACTCAACAACCGAAAAATATTTATCCTTGACCAGAGCAGGACAAATTAAGTGTACGGACATAGATTTAAATAAATATTTGCTTTTATTAGAATTTATTGTTTTTTCTCCTTTATAAATCATGGAATTTAAGTGGGCACAAATAATAATTTCAGGAAATTTAATTGAAAACCTTCATCAGCACAAAGAATTCAAGAAATGATCAGTGGATTGAGTAGATGTGGTCGGTATGATATACCGTACCGAAATTTCGAATACTGTATACCATACCGAAAATATAAGTATGAGAAAAATGATATCGTTACCTTACCGACTTTTCGGTATAGATATCAGTATACCGTCACACCGAAAATATATATAAAAAAATTCATTCTCTTGTAATTTCAAGGCCAATGATTACCAATGTCATATTATTCATCTTTATACGATACAAATTGATTGAAAAATATATCGAATAATATTTTTTTAAAAATAAATATTTTAAAAAAATTATATATTAAATTAGGCGGCCACTTAGACGATTCTAAAAATCGAGACATTGGGAGACCGCCCAACACCTAGGTGGTCCTAGACGGAGCCTTTTAGAACACTGCATATATTTATATAACATGAAATATATCATAAAAGTAGGCCGGACGATGATGGGAATTAAGAGACATTTTCACATTCGTTTGGAGCTATAATCAGATATATAATTATTTCTGATGTAATATTTCTAATTATCAATTTGGTTTACATTAATAAAACCTCAATTCCAGTATTATAAAAAAAAGACTTATTTTATTTTTCCCAAAAAGCTAAATCGTCAAAAAGTTTGTTTTTTAAAAATATATTTTTATATAATTTCGTGAATTGAAATGGAAAAATTATTTGCCTTCGATAACTAATTTAATTTTTCTTGTCGTAAGTAATATATATACATAATTTATCAAGGCTTGCGTTGCCATACATTTCATATATATATAATCTATCTAAGCAAAATGAATATTTGTTCATAACATTTTGAAATATTGATTGTCGTTTTGGTTTTTTTTTTTCTTGGATTGATTTTAATGTGTCACATGAGCTTTATTTGCATAATATGAGTCATGTAAGAGTGAATCAATGTCAAACAAACAAAATTCGTTGGATTTAGTGATTTCGGCAAAGAAGGACCAAAAAACAAAATTCGTTGGATTTAGTGATTTCGGCAAAGAAGGACCAAAAAACAAAAATCTAAGTGATTAGAGAAACCAAAATTTGACAAATTTTAGTACCAAAATCCAAAACATATCAACTTACCAGAACAAAATCCTAACTTTCCCCAACATGTATAGATAAATATCAAATAATATCCTAGGAATAGCATCATCAACATGTAAATTTCTCCTCACATGTGCAGCCCGCTGAAAAAGTGTGAACCTGACATTGATTGATAAATATGTACTCTTAATACAATGTTCTAAAAATAACATCTCATTTTAATTTCTAATATCTTTTTTTAGTCGAGAAAGATATATATTGTTACAGTTGAGTCTCGAAATTGAGATCGAAACCCATTTGTAACAAAAATCCCTCCCCCAACTAAAAAACAAAGAATAGTCATAATAAGATGTACCATTATTATATGTAGTTACATTATATTAACTTAATATTATAGTATAATATAAATGCATGTCTGAAATACTTGAATAACGCGTGAAAAATTTATTAGTAATAATAAATATTGTTTCAAAAACGTGTGTCCGGAGTTCAGTATTTAAGTATAAAATATATATCACCAACCAAAAAAATTAGGCACATGCTAATACATCGTACATAGGAAAGCCCCTTCGGTACCATTTGTCGTTAGCTCAAACCAACCAGCAAAACCCTATCCCTTTTCTGTATACCCTTCTTCATCAGTACTCCACGTTTTATATGTTTAATTTCTTAACCCCATAATGCTTCAGACAAGTTTTCAAATTTGTTTTCTCAGATGATCTTATGTATGTTTTAGACCTTAATACATATATATATATATATATATAGAAAGAGATACTAGCAAAGAGCAAGAAAATGGCTCAAGTCCCAAATCAAGAAGATGAAATGCCAGTTCCACTTAACACTCGCATGATACATCATATTCCCACATCCCATAATCACAATATAGTAATCCCAGCTTATTCTTGCCCTCAAATTATCCATTCAGATAACCCAAACATGGCATACACTTTTGATCACAACTTCAAGAAAATGGTAACTATCGAGTACAGAGAATGTATGAAAAACCAGGCCATAGGCGTGGGAGGAAATGCAACTGATGGATGTGGCGAATTCTTGCCCGATGGAGAAGAAGGCACTATCGAAGCTCTCTCTTGTTCAGCTTGCCAGTGTCACAGAAACTTCCACAGAAAAGAAATTGATGCAGATGATCAACCCTCTTCCGAAAATTGTCACTGCCAAGATAATGAGTATAATCCAAGAGTTGGGAGAAATTTGCTCTTCGTGGGGCATCAGAATCAGGAATTCTTGGACAGAAATGCGTTGGAGTATCAAGCTGGAACACTGGTTCCATCAAGAAATTTGGCACGGGTACCGCATCGAATGGGAGATGCTGTCATCCCTTCAGAGTCGGATGAGCAGGAGGAGCCCTGCGGGGTGGCGGCGGCCAGGCCAAATCAAGTGGTGAAGAAGAGGTTCAGAACAAAGTTTACCCAAGAACAGAAGGAGAAAATGCAGGATTTTGCGGAGGGAGTTGGGTGGAAAATACAGAAGCTGGAAGAATCTGTCGTTCAAAGCTTCTGCCAAGAAGTCGGAGTGAAGAGAAGAGTACTAAGGGTTTGGATGCACAACAACAAGCATAGTTTTGCCAAGAAGAATAACCAACCCAATGATCAGAACTAAACCAAGTTTCAGAGACCAATTAATTCATTAGTATTTAGTTCATCATATAAGCATAACAAGTTTAGAGCGAGTTTCTTCCGACTTGTGCCCATCTTGTTCTTTTTTAAGTTTTCTCTACTTATTTTTCATATTTTATCATGTTTATCAACATATAAGTGAATTTTTGTTTGAAAGTACCTTAGCCTTTTGAAGTGTGTAAAACTTGCGTTTCTTGAAATGCTGCAGGTGCCTTTCGGAATAGTTTATTTGGACTAACTCCCTTTCGGGATACTGTGAAATCAGTGTAAAAGACCTTAAAAAAATACAAGTAAAAACTACCAAGATATCCTGGAAATAATTGCATGTTAAAATTCTATTTTATTTTATATAGTTTTGATTTTCTTTTTAGTGAATTGGACGAGCGAGTGATCGTTCATGGATATCCAATAATAACTTGTTTACCAAAATGCAAATTAATACAAGGATTTTAAGGTTTTATATATGGAAGAAAAAGAGAGGCACATTATTGTCCATCTTGAACGTGTTCGAAAAAGTCATTATTTTCATGATTGAATTTGCAAGTTTTAGGTCTGATAACTCAACGCATGACTAAGTTTTGTTTCAGCTTTCATGTGCTCAAAGAAATAAAATCATTTTCATTGATGCATACATTATCAGCGTCAAAAGAAGTACATGCATCAAAATTTCGAAATCTAAATGTGAATTTATCTTATATGTTAAAGTGATCATCGACATTTTCATCAAACTCTCTCGATATATATTTGTTTGCACCAAAAATTAAGCAGGCTCGGTTAGCTTGAGCCCATACCCAAGAAGAAATATAAATAGTGAAGATTAGGAAAGCCAATCAATTTAAAGTCGGTTTGAATAAATCAAATGGCGTGTAAATAGGAAAAAATCGAAAATCCTAACGGAAAAATCGAAAATCCTAACCGAAAAAACCGAACACTGAATCATATCGAAAATCGAATTTTATAATTCGGATATAAATGTTAAAACCGAAATTTATTTGGTTCGGTTTCAGATTATATATGTCAGAACCATACCGACCGAAAAAATCGAAATTTCATTAAATTAATAATTTTATTTTTATTATAAATTTTTTGAGATGATTTTAGTGAACGATGAATTATTTTGTATAATATTTAGTTGATTGTTGTTTATGTAATTCATTTAGACTTTATATTTAAATTTTTTACTAAGAAATCATTTAAAAAGATAAATATTCTATTTTACAATATATTTATCTTATTAATTTAAATAATCGTATCGAAATCGAAATAACCGACCGAAATAACCGAACCATTTCGGTAGAAAAACGAACCAAACCGAACCGAAGAAAAATGGTTCGGATATCGGATTATATATTTGTAAACCGAAAAAACCGAAATAAAAAACCGAAAATCGAACTGAACCGACCGATGAACACCCTATTAAATTCCAAAAAGCTATCTATTAATATATAGAACTCTATTTTTTTTTTGTTGTTTTCATACCATTTACGAATAAATTTCAAACATATTATATTTTGTATAATATAATAGTGCAGAGGATAAGATAATATACGATAAACTCTCCTCTCCACCTTTTTTTATTGAACTTCCATTCCACAGAACTCAGCTGCATTGCTGTTTTTTTTTACATGGCAATCTTAGCCGGAACCTGCTGGTTTTTATGTTAAAGTGATTTTTTTTGTACAATAATGATTTATGGGATGGGCCCACGGACTATTCTAAAAGGACTAGCATAAGCATGTTGTTGGGGAGTTCGAATTCAGTGGCCAAAGTAAAGAAAAGAGATATGACACAAAGAAATGAATATTTAGTTTTTGGTTTCTTAAGCTGTCATTCTGTGTGAATAGGTCACAGGACAATTTGTTATGTACTCAAATTTTATGTTTGAAGATTTTGTGTAAAGTTGGTCATGAGAATACTTATTATCAAGTTGGATGTGTTTTGATTAAGAAATGAATATTTAGTTTTTGGTTTCTTAAGCTGTCATTCTGGGTGAATAGGTCACAGGACAATTTGTTATGTACTGAAATTTTATGTTTGAAGATTTTGTGTAAAGTTGGTCATGAGAATACTTATTATCAAGTTGGATGTGTTTTGATTCATTATGAAATAAGTTGAAAAAATATTAAAAATTGGGGAGCTTTAGGCCAACTCATGACTTTTAATAGAAATAAAAGAAGGTGTTCGGCTCAAGGTATAAAAACCACCAATTTATCACTATGTCCCAAACATCCAACAACATCCCAAAGAAATGATTGAATGGGGGAATTTTGATGGATTCAAAACTCTTTTGTCAAAAAAGTTCAAAAAATGATTGCATTGGTTGACTATCAATGCTTGATGGACAACCACTCAAAAGTTGCATAAAGGATAAAGGTTTAAAGTAGTTATTTCCCAAGATGAAAAGGCAGTAGCAGATTGAAGGCATTATAGCGAGGAGTCCTGATCATCAGATGGTTTCTGGTGGAAATGGATAGCAGAGTTACTCAAAAGAAGTGGGAGAGACCATGGTATGTAGGCCAAGGAACCAATACTTTTAAAAATAACATGGAATTCCAATCCAAATAATCAAGTTGACAGTGAAATGGATAAACGATACCATGGAGAGTCATCTCCTGGGGAATCATCTCCCCGAGGATCAAGGATGCACATGCACTTAAATGATATATCATATTCTGGACCAGATGAATCAAAATATTTGAGAAAAAATATGAGCTAAAGATGGATAAATGACAAATATTTGAAATCATACTTTCCAAGTATGATAGAAAAGAACAAACAAGGGAATAAGTAAAGAAAGCAGAGAGGTTTTATCGAGGGGGAGCTGGCTTTATGACCATTTTGGCATACGTCTCTGTTTTTGTTATTATTACTTGTGTTACGAAATAGTGTGGATAAAGTGGCTCTACAACCACTTTTGTGAATTGATTTATCATTTGAATAGTAACAATTTATTGGATAAGCCCATGGGCTACATGAAACGATATTTTCTCAAGTGGAGAGTTTTTAGGTCAAATAATTGCATTATTGTAAATATATGAGAAGAATAAACTTAATTAGCTTGGAATATATAACCCAACAGAACAACTCCCCTCAAACATCCAACACCACATACAAACCCATCCATACTCTTCAAATAACATCCAACAATCACAACATCAAACCAACAACCATCAAGCCTAAAGCGGAGCTGCCACATGCAAGAGCACTAAATAAGAATATATATAGGAAAGAGGTCACCTTATACAGGTGTCAAGTTCACTATGGAGTTGACGCCAACC
Organism: Primulina huaijiensis; assembly: GCF_012295235.1. Taxonomy (NCBI): domain Eukaryota; kingdom Viridiplantae; phylum Streptophyta; class Magnoliopsida; order Lamiales; family Gesneriaceae; genus Primulina; species Primulina huaijiensis. Next base: position 17,657,868 of record NC_133314.1, on the reverse strand, counting down.
CATGGCCAACGCTTAGTTCCACATCAATTTTCATCAACCGAACTTACGAGTAACATGCATACACAAAAATTCCAGTAAATAGGAGTGCAAAGTAAGAGAACTTGATGCATTTGTTCTGTTCTCCAAACATCAGGGAGATAAGAACGAAGCAATACAATAGAAAAATAGAAAACCATGTATCAAAAGGAGTTCGTACCGATCTTGGGTAGTACAACATATTATTGAGAAGTTCTTGATCCAACTATCGGTTGGCCAAAGCTAGATACACTTGCAACAAATGCAATGATACATCAAGCTCTCCCCAGGAAAATGGTAAGTACAAATAAAATAATGCCAACTAATGACTGACAATATTCAAACACATTACTTATGAAAGTAAACGAGCTGAGGGAGCTAAGGACGTACCTGTCCCAGTAGGTGAAAGAGACTGAGCAACGAGAGTAGCCAAGTTAGAAGCAAGAATGAATGTTGTAACATCATAAGAATAGATATGAGCGAGGGTAGATGTGGATGGGCAACAACTTCTGGTGATAAATTTGGTGCAGCCGAAGTGATCAGGGACAAATAATCGCAACAGTCACAGACATGTAAGTCAATAATTTCATGAGCAAAGCAATTCCCACACATATTGCACATAGACAAAAAAAGAAAAACAGTAGTATGTAGACATTTCAAAAATCCAAGGCACGATGAAATACGCATGAAAGAACATGCAACGTTGCTTCAGTAACTGTTGAGCCAGAGCACAAAAAAGATGAATCAAATAAAGCAGATTGGAATCAGAAACTCCAGAAGTCAATCAAGGCCTTCAAATCACTTCACGATCCGGCTAATGGATTGCCAAATATCACCACCCTCAAAAAAATATCCAACAACATATCCCTAGGCAACAAAAGAAATACCTAAATTGTATTAAAGTCAAGCAGTGCGGAGAAACCACTTTCAAGTCATGAGGAAAATACACGGATATTAAAAAGTGCACACAAATAGCTGCTCGGAACGAGGAACGTGACCAGGTGAAATGCAACACACAAGTTTCAAATACAAGGGTAAAGTTATATGTTTTGTATTTGCAAATCTCACCAATCTTTGGCCAAATGAGTGGTGAGTTCAGCTAACACATGATGATGTGTTTCATTTTTTCGTGTTTTTACTGTGTTATTTCGAGTCACATTCATGCATGTTTCGTGATATTTCGTTTATATTTAGTTTTTTTTATTATATATTATGCATAGTAATTGTTTGGGTTGATTTGTAGGAAGTGTGATCAAGAAAGATGGGTTCAGGGACTAGAGTCGAGAAAGGCGCGCTAGGACGGATGAAAATTTCCCGCCTAGCATGCACATAAAGAAACATGGACCAAAAAATCGATTCAGACGCATTGGGGCCGAGGAAATTACCTACCCTAGTGCGCACAAAAAGGGAAACAGAGATGATTTGCATGAAAGACACGCTATGGCGGATGTTTTTTCCAGTCATAGGGCGCGCGAGAAAAATATTTGCGAGCATAACATGTTGGGGCGAGAAATTCCATCCGACCCTTCGCGATTAAAGAGGAAAAAATATGCATCGATTTCTTTCCATTCTTTTTTTATGCTACCTACTTGAAAAACCCTAGGACACGGTTTTTAGGACGAGATATCAATTTTTATTAGCAAGGAAGAGCAGCCGCACACGAGGAAAAAAGAACCGGAGTCGAGGGAACTTGTCACGCCCCGAGACGGGGGTTGGTTGACACCGGCGTTGCTCTCGAATTTACATTCGAAAACAACAAGCCTCAGAAGTACAGAATTTTTAGAAACCAGTCTTTTATTCACAATACTGAATATTCATTGTTTGATACAACTCAAATAATAATGTTTTACAGCGGAAATGTAAAACCAAATATAACATCGTCTTAACAAATGCAGAGGAATAAATATAAACTAGAACTGAAAAACAAATATCTTCTTCACCAGCCCCAGAATTGCATCTGCTCTTCTTCTTCTAACTTTTCTTTCTCGTTCTTATTTGAGATGGGTTTGGTGGGTGAGTGTTATAGTTGTCACTCAGTTAGCAGGGGCGGGAATAACTCCCAACTTTCAAAAACCATTTTTATTTACAGAAACAGAAATACAATAATATACAGAAAACTCTTATGTCCAGAACAGGAATCAGAATTCAGAAATGTTCATAATATATATTCCTACCATTAGTTCACTAGGGAGTTTCAGTGCTTCAAAATCAGATATCAGAAATCAACATAAAATATGCTTTAAAACAGATATTATCAAACTGATTTCAAGATATTTATACATAAGCCCACTTACGGTAATTTGCTGAAATAATTTCGGTTGAAGTCTGGAAATCTGCTGTTCTTGCTACTGGTTTCTACTGCTCGAAAATCAGCACTCTCTTAACTCAAAAATTCAAGTGATAATCTCAAGATTTGTGTAACACCAATTTAGAGACTGATGGTGTTATTTATAGGCAAGGTTCCAGACTGTTTGCCTCCCAATTAATGGCCATAATCTGCCATTAAGTGCCATTACAGCCTTTAATTCCATGATAAATGCTTCAGTTACAAATCATAAGTTGGATTAGTAACTGTCTGCTGGAATTCGCTCTTCTGTTGCTGGATTCGGTCTGCTAGATTCTAATCTGCTGGAAAATATCAGCTTCTGAAATAATAGCTTCTGCTGGAAATCTGTCTGCTGGAAAAATATCATCTTTTGAATTATTGAGTGCTACTGGAATTGTTAGCTTCTGCTGGAATTTCAGGTTCTCACATCCCTCCCTCCTTATGAGAAGTTTCGTCCTCGAAACTTGGCTACACTTGATTCTCAAAGAGGTAAGGGTATTGATCTCGCATCTTTTCTTCTAACTCCCAAGTAGCTTTTCTTTTAGTGTGGTTGGACCATTGTACTTTGACATATGGAATAGTTCGTCGCCTCAGTACTTGGTCTTTGTTATCCACAATTCGAATCGGAATTTCTTCATACTTCAGTTCTTCATTTAGATTTCCCTCCACCAGAAGTGGTCCAGCTTCCAGAATATGACTTGGATCGGAAATATATCTTCTAAGCTGTGAAACGTGGAAAACTTTGTGGATTCTTGACATTTCGGGTGGAAGTGCTAATCTGTAAGCAAGTGTTCCCACTTTCTCAAGAATCTCAAATGGTCCGACGTACCTGGGATTCAGTTTCCCAGCCTTATTGAATCGGATTACACCCTTCATGGGTGACACTTTCACATATGCCTTCTCTCCAACTTCAAATTCCACGGGTCGTCTTTTCTGGTTGGCCCAGCTTTTCTGTCGATCTTGTGCAGCTTTTAATCTTTCTCTGATCAAAGCAACTTTATCCACTGTTTCTTGGATCAGTTCGGGTCCAACAATGGCTTTTTCCCCTACTTCATCCCAATATAGTGGCGATCGACATTTTCGTCAATACAAAGCTTCGTACGGTGCCATTTCAATGCTGCTGTGGTAACTATTATTGTACGCGAACTCGATTAAAGGCAAATGTTCGCTCCAATTACCACTGAAGTCTAGAGCACAAGCTCTCAGCATATCCTCAAGAATTTGAATTGTCCTCTCTGTTTGGCCATCGGTCTGAGGGTGATAAGCCGTACTAAACGTAACTTTAGTCCCCATAGCTTGTTGAAAGCTCTTCCAAAAACGGGACGTAAATCTAGGATCTCTGTCGGAAATGCTAGCTGGAACTCCATACAATCGTACGATTTCATTCATGTACAATGTGGCTAGCTTGTCCAAATTATATTTCATGCGGACAGGTAAGAAATGCGCAGATTTTGTGAGTCTATCTACGATCACCTTGATGCCGTCATGAATTTGTCTCGATTTGGGTAAACCGACTACAAAATCCATGGAAATATGTTCTCATTTCCATTCCGGGATTTCTAGTGGTTGCAGAAGTCCTCTAGGTCTTTGGTGTTCTTCTTTGACTTACTGGCACACGTGACACTTAGAAACAAACATTGCCACGTCTTTCTTCATTCCATTCTACCAGAAATTTTTCTTCAAATCTCTGTACATCTTGGTACTGCCAGGATGAACTGAAAATTTTGACTTATGTGCTTCAGACATTACTTCTTGTCGAAGGTTATCGATGTCTAGTACACACAATCGTACTTTCATCCACAAGATTCCTTTGTTGTCCGTCTCGAAATCTGGTGATATCCCTTCTTTGGCTTGCTCTTTCAGTTTCACCAAAGCGGAATCTCTCTCTTGACTTATCTTGATTGTCTCTCTAAGACAAGGTTCTGCTGAAAGTGATGCCAGGATTACCTTACTTGCATTCTTTCGACTTAAAGCATCTGCTACTTTGTTGTCTTTGCCTGGATGGTAGCTTATTGTTAAGTCGTAATCCTTCATGAGTTCAATCCACCGTCTTTGTGTCATATTTAGTTCTTTTTTAGTGAACAAATATTTGAGACTTCGGTGATCAGTAAAAATCTCGCACTTGGCTCCATAAAGATAATGTCTCCAAATTTTTACCGCGAACACCACTGCAGCTAGTTCGAGGTCATGTGTTGGGTAATTCTGTTCATACGACTTCAACTGCCTTGACGCGTATGCAGTCACCCTTCCCTCTTGCATGAGTACACATCTTAAGCCTCTTTTAGATGCATCACTGTAGATGGTGAAGTTTTTGCCGTCAGTTGGCAATACCAATACCGGAGTGGAGGTAAGCTTCTTCTTCAAAGTCTCGAAGCTTTGCTCACATTCTTCACTCCATTGAAATTTAGAGTTTTTCTGTGTGAGCTTGGTGAGGGGTATGGCTATTAAAGAGAATCCTTCAACAAATTTTCGATAATAGCCTGCTAATCCCAAGAAGCTTCGAATTTCTGTCACATTCTTTGGTCTAGGCCAATCTGAGATTGCTTCAACTTTCTTAGGGTCCACAGATACTCCTGCTGCTGATATTATGTGTCCCAAGAATGTGACGCTCTCTAACCAGAATTCGCATTTCTTGAACTTGGCGAACAGCTCCTTTTCTTTAAGCGTCTGGAGGGTGAGGCAAAGATGTTCCTCATGATCTTCCTTACTTTGTGAATACACAAGGATGTCGTCTATGAATACAACCACAAACCTATCAAGGTAAGGTTTGAAGACTCTATTCATGAGGTCCATGAATGCTGCGGGGGCATTGGTCAGTCCAAACGGCATTACCGTAAACTCGTAATGGCCGTATCTCGTCCTGAAGGCTGTTTTAGGAATATCTTCTGCTTTGACCTTCAGTTGGTGATAGTCTGACCTTAAGTCGAGCTTGGAAAAGACTGTAGCTCCTTTGAGTTGGTCAAACAGATCATCTATTCTTGGAAGTGAGTACTTATTCTTGATTGTGATCTTATTCAGTTCTCTGTAATCGATACACAATCTCATGCTTCCGTCCTTCTTCTTTACGAACAGGACAGGAGCTCCCCACGGGGATGCGCTTGGTCGGATTTGCTTCCTATCCAACAATTCTTGAAGTTTCTCTTTGAGTTCTTTTAATTCCGCTGGGGCCATTCTGTAGGGTGCTTTTGAGATCGGTGCAGCCCCAGGAATCAAGTTGATCTCAAACTCCACTTCACGATCGGGGGTTGTGCCCGGGAGTTCTTCAGGAAAGACATCCGAAACCTCTTGTACTACCGGAATCTCTTCTAGTGCAAGTGCAGTTTCTTGTTTTACTTCGCTTAACATGGCTAGGTAAACTTCTTCTCCACTTTTCATGGCTTTCCAAGTTTAAGAAGCAGGAAGAAGAGTCTTTCGTTCTTTGTTCTTGCCATGAAATAAAATTTTCTCTTGGTGTGGAACTTGGATGATTACCGTCTTTCCATGACAGTCTACTAAAGCATGATTATTGGCTAACCAATCCATTCCAAGAATTACATCGAATTCCACCATGTTTAGTTGAATCAGGTTTGCCTTGAAACTCTGATCATCTATGAGAACACCAATATCCCGATATAGAGTGCGAGTTTCTAAAATTCAATTTGCAGGAGTTGCTACTCTATATGGTTCTTCTAAGTTATCAGGCTTAGCTCATAATTTCTTGGCAAATCTCTTAGACATGAATGAATGTATAGCACCACAATCAAATAACACATAAGCAGGTATATTATTGATTAAAATGGTACCAGATACAACATCATTGGAGTTGTCAGCCTCTTCTTGAGTGATAGCATAGACTCGAGCATTTGGCTTGTTCTCTTTAGGCTTTTTTGGTGTTGTTCCACCTGCTGGACCATTCCTTGGATCTGGAAGAGGGCATTGAGCAATGCGATGGTCCATCTTTCCACAACGGAAACAAGCTCCAGAATTCCTACGGCATACACCAGTGTGAGTGAATCCACAAGTTGTGCACTTGACTCCCTCTTTGCTTGATTGAGAAGAAGTGGTTCCTTTAGCTGGAGAACTGGTGAATTGGTTACTTGAAAAACTAGGCTTCTTGAATTGTTGGCCTGGTTGGTACTGGCTTGACTGAGGACATTTGAGTTTGTTCTCACCTTCACGCCTCTTAATGTCATTCTCAGCCCTGATGGCGGCTCCCATCAATTCATCAAAACTAATGGGCTCGATAACGGCAAGGGCAGATTGAATCCGACTGTTCAATCCTTTCTTGAAGCGATGTATCTTTAAAGCCTCGTCTCCCATGATGGTTGGGGAGTAAGTTCCCAATGAGTGGAACTTGGATGAATACTCCACCACTGTCATGTTTGGTTCTTGAACCAAGTTTTCAAATTCTGACAGCTTTTGTACTCGAACTGCTGTCGGGAAGTACTGTCTCAGAAATGCCTCTCGAAACCTTTGCCAAGTGATAGGTCCCGTCCCTAACATAGCTGGTGAGACTCCTTCCCATCATTTGGCTGCTCTATCCACAAGAAAAGGTGTAATCACATCTACCTTGATCTCTTGTGGAACCTCAAGGAGTCAAAGATGATTCTCCACCTCCTTCATCCAATTCTGTCCGACCTCAGGATCAGAGCTTCCATCGAAGTTTGGGACTCTTGCTCTTCGGAGAGCCTCATAGTGCTGCTTCGTCCCATTCTGAGCTAGAGGTGGTGGCGGCGGCTGATTAACATTAGGGTTGACAAACCCTTGTAACGTGGTTGCCACAATCGTGGCTATAGCCATCAAATCCACTTGGCTGAGGCCAACTGCTGGTGCTGGTTGTTGTTGTGCATCTTCGTCATTGCGGTTGTTGTTGCGGTTGTTGTGATTTCCATAACGAGGATTGCGGTTATTTCTTACTGGTCTTCCGTCCATTTCCTACACATATGGAAGTTCTAAGGTTTTGGCAGAATATGGACTAAACAAAGGAAGCACAATGATTGAGTAATTGCTCAAAATTTAAATATGAAACCAATGGATAGAAATAACTTTTATTGATTTCCCAAGAAAGTGCAATTACAATCGAACTTCGAAAATGAAAACAGAATGCAAAGGGAACAAGTGTTATTACAAAACTACTACTTATGGTCTAATCTATCACTTCTCCCAAATCCAAATCAATAGGATCCTCTTCTACTTTTTCTTCTTCTTCTGGATCCTCTTCAGGTTCATCTTGCTTGTCTATTACTGCTTGTAGATGTTCAATATGACCATGCACAACTGCATTCTGGTCACTAAGTACTTCAACCATGCTATGAAACTCATGAATCTGAGCATTAGTCTGCTCACTATACTGGTTATGCTGGTGCACAAGTTGGTGATTTTGAATCTTGAGTACTTGGATCTTCTCAATCAAGTTATCACGTAACTCGATGAACTCTGCAACGGCCTCTTGAGAGGTTTCAAACTCTTCTTGAGCTTTCCTATTCCTCTCTTCCGCTTCTCTATCTTCTTCTCTAAGCTCTTAATGTAGCTACTCTGGTCAGCCATATCCTAAATCCAAAACATGAGAGTAAAGGTTCAGAAGTGATATCAAGAATATAGGTCGAGTTATAGACAAATACTGGAATGAACAGATTCAGTACTGCCTATACAATTAACAAAAGAAATAGCTCAAAATTTTTCGGTCTCAGAATGGCGTGAAAAATTTACTAAAAATCATTCACATCAAGAACATGAATGGTACCAAATTTGGTGGAAAATTACTAAGCCGTTTGGAAATGAAAATTCCTCAAAGTTTCGAAAAATTGGAAAATTTTACGGAAAGGACGATATCACCATCTAAAAGAAAGAATTTGGGGTTCGTCGAGAGCTTTCCAACGCATACTTTTAATAGTAAAAATTCTTCCTGGATCAAAAGTTATGGCCGTTTGAAGTTTGCGCGAAAAACACCTCAACTTCCATGCCACTTTGCGAGGTCTATTGCATGCGCTTGCTGGAATTTACTATCTACTGCATTTCTGATGCTACTGCAATCAGTCTGCTGCTTTCCAGCACTGTTAGAACCAGTCTGCTGCATTCCAGGTCTATTGACCCAGTCTTCTGCATACAGCTCTACTGATTTCCATCTACTGGTTCTGGTTTCGGCTACTGGTTTTGGGTGTACTGATTTTTTTTTCTTCTCATTTCAGACATGCTGCTGAAACACTCAGAGCTCTACTGTATTTTGATTTGTTTTCCTTACTGATTTTCCTAACTGTACATAGTTAGTCTATCTTTTCAGTAGTCTATTACAATAGCTTATTTTCAGTAGTCTATTACAGTAGTTTATTTTCAGTAACTTTCAGAACTTATTTTCAGAAGTCTATAAGAAGTCTATAAGAACTCATTATTTCTAGTTCCTCCTCCCCAGATTATTAAACCCGGTTTTGCTCTGATACCACTTCAATGTTACGCCCCGAGACGGGGGTTGGTTGACACCGACGTTGCTCTCAAATTTACATTGGAAAACAACAAGCCTCAGAAGTACAGAATTTTCAGAAACCAGTCTTTTATTCACAATACTGAATATTCATTGTCTGATACAACTCAAATAATAATATTTTACAGCGGAAATGTAAAACCAAATATGACATCGTCTTAACAAATGCAGAGGAATAAATATAAACTAGAACTGCAACGATCTTCTTCACCAGCCTCAGAATTGCATCTGCTCCTTCTTCTTCTAACTTTTCTTCCTCGTTCTTATCTGAGATGGGTTTGGTGGGTGAGTGATATGGTTGTCATTCAGTAAGCAGGGGCGGGAATAACTCCCAATTTTCAAACACCATTTTTTTTACTGAAACAGAAATACAATAATATACAGAAAACTCTTATGTACAGAACATGAATCAGAATTCAGAAATCACAGGATTCAGAACAGAAATCAGAATTAGTAAGCACTGAGCACGTTAGTGAATTTCATGGCTAAACTAATATCAGTCCCCTATATGTTCTCTCCTCTAAGGGGTGAGGCCAGAATCAGGATCAGAATTCAGAAATGTTCAGAATATATATTCCTACCATTAGTTCACTAGGGAGTTTCAGTGCTTCAAAATCAGATATCAGAAATCAACATAAAATATGCTTTAAAACAGATATTATCAAACTGATTTCAAGATATTTATACATAAGCTCACTTACGGTAATTTGATGAAAGAATTTCGGTTGAAGTCTGGAAATCTGCTGTTCTTGCTACTGGTTTCTACTGCTCGAAAATCAGCACTCTCTTAACTCGAAAATTCAAGTGATAATCTCAAGATTTGTGTAACACCAATTTAGAGACAGATGGTGTTATTTATAGGCAAGGTTCCAGACTGTTTGCCTCCCAATTAATGGCCATAATCTGCCATTAAGTGCCATTACAGCCTTTAATTCCATGATAAATGCTTCAGTTGCAAATCATAAGTTGGATTAGTAACTGTCTGCTGGAATTCGCTCTTCTGCTGCTGGATTCGGTCTGCTGGATTCTAATCTGCTGGAAAATATAAGCTTCTGAAATAATAGCTTCTGATGGAAATCTGTCTGCTGGAAAAATACAATCTTCTGAATTATTGAGTGCTACTGGAATTGTTAGCTTCTGCTGGAATTTCAAGTTCTCACAAAACTTGAAGAATTCAGGATTTCAATCAATGTGTCTTCCGTTCTTCGATTATTCTAGAATTTTTAGTTTAAGAATTTTCATTTAATTTTTGTGTTGAACATTTTAATATGAATTTTAGTAGCTAACTCGTTCTTTTGTTGGGATTCAAGGGGCTCCCATCTCGAACGGTTGTTTGAATTAATTGAATCATATAGACTTGTGTTTTATTCTTGATTATATTATTGTTTTCCTTGAATTTATTGAAATTTAACTAACTTTGATAATATTTTACATTACTGGTGAGTTCGAGAGAATAATTTACAATAGGAACGAGTAATATAATCCATTGGTTTACAATTTGCATAAATATATGAAATTGAATACTCGTTTATAGTCATAGTCCAATAGGCCGAAAGCTAGGAGATTCCATAAATCATGCATGAAATTCACTGTTGATAAATAATAAAGATATTTAATTATTTTATCGTATCGAATTAGTTTAACATAACTTGAGAAAGTGTGTTAATTATTTAGGGAATCTTGTCAAAGGTAATGAACATTTGTCGAGATTAATTACTGAAAATAACTAAGGATAGGTGAACCGAGATTCCCGACAAATTTACTTCTTGTTTGATTTTAAACATTCATTTTTCATTTCTTATATAACCTTTGAGCCATATAGTTAATTAAATTCTAGTAGTTAACACTCATCTCAAATTATCATATGTTAAAGAATATACAATTGAAAATAATATTCGTGTAATACAGTCTCAGTGGAACAATATCCGTATTTTTTATACATTATATTATAACTTGCGTCGTGCACTTGCAATAATTTTGAGCTTGAACTTTTCAATAATTTTTACTGGGGATTTTTAGTGCAAGAAAAGCTCGTTCACATGACTTGTCCATACCCAATCGAGCACCAATTGTCATGCTAAAACCACAAGAGAATGCAAGAATGACAAAGCCATTGAAGGAAGTCCATTGTCAGATACCAACGAAGGTACTTGAATTTTACAGAAGTCCTAGAAGCCAATTAATCGCTATATGTTACATGATGATCAATCTTTTCACAAATATTCAAATAATTTTGTTGCACTCAAAGTCTGTGCAAGTGAGCCAATATTTCAAGCATGGGACGACGTGAATGGCGATATAACAAGCAAAAATTCAAGTAGCGAGAAAGAAAATTCACAAACATGCACTCCAATAAGCAATGGTGATCAAAGTGATTTATGGGTTGGCATGGCTAACATAAGAGGCGACAATGGAAAACTCTATGCAAAAATCATAGTTATAGTCAAGTTGTTTTTACAATGTTCATTTCAGATTCTAGAATTAAGAATATTTTTTGTTCATATTTCAGCATTATTTTATTTTCATGTTTTGTAATTTTCTAATGAATTTTATATAAACAATCATGTTAGGATGTTATTTCATTAACTTCAATTGTCTTTCATTTATTTTTGGCATTGTATTTGTTTAGGATACTAGAATGGACGATCGAGTTTAGAATTTATTGTCGTTTGATTCCATAGAAGTTATTTTTCACTACAAATATGAACTGGATCAACTTGTATCACAAATATAGATCTGTGAGATCATTTCACAAGAGACTTATTCATGAACAACATTGCAGTGAATTTTTTTCATATTATTGGATTGATGATCGTGAAAAATGAAATCAACGCATTCATAATTTATTCTATTTTTTCTCTTAAAACAAAAATTAGCAAATAAACGGGCTTTGGGTTTGTGAAGCCTTTCATTTATGCTGTTCTTGTCATAAATTTTTTCCTCAATATTTATAAAATTCGCACGACCTATATAACAATGTTGGTGTTTAGTTGGAGAAAATACATTATGTTATTTTTATTTTTTAAATTATTATTATTATTATTATTAATAACAAATAAATTAAAATTTTAATAACAAATAAGTTAAAAATAATAATAATTCTCGTAAATATTATTATAATTATTATTTTTAAAAATAATAAGAAATACATTATTAACCAGAAGAACTTTGATAAAACAACAATAATATATGAACCAGCTAAATTTTTCATCAAACCAACCCACCCAATCACAATCAATTATTTAAGTGTATCCGAAATAACTGTCAAAATATAGAAGTTTTTTTTAAAAAAAAAAAAAACTTCTAACTATAAAACAAAATTTAATAAAAATTAAATTCTATTGAAAAAAATAATTTATTTTGTTTGACTGATTTCTTTAGGAAAATAATCGAAATAAAATTGAATAAACAAACTAAAATTTTTTTTAGAAAGAAGTAAAATCAAGTTCAATTTTTGAATCTGTGGGACCCGGACGCTAATCATCTTCTTAATCGTCATTGGGATAATTGGATCAATGTAATTAATATGGGTCTACAATTTTTTTTTAATATAGTGCGGAACGTAATGGAATCAATCTAATTATACATATCAGTATAATAGTACAAGTCTTGTACAACAAACATCAAACTCAAACTAAGGTGTAACAACTAAATGTCAAGTGTTCCAAACCCTATATACATCAAAGTCCGAAGTCTCCACTCTAATCACGATCTCTCTCATCTTCTTCCTGACCCCGATCCTGTCCCACCTGTTGCCATGCACACATACAAACACGACAACAGCCGGATAATTCCGGTGAGAAATACATCCCAGTATAAATCAACAAAACATGCAATCATATAATCGATATAAAAGCATGAAACAAATATCAATCACATGTATTAAATCTGAAAACATAAATCGATATAAAACTGTAAATAACTCGTGACTCTACAGCTCAGACGAGACTCATTCCTAGTCTAAGGATCCCGGTTTCCAGACGTTGGCATACTATATCGAATCTCAGTAATAGAAGTAAATCCACTCCTAATCAAACATCGATATAAACCAAACATCAAGTGTCTTGACCTATCCGTCAAAGACTTTGGCACCTCCGCCAATAACTCCTCTGTGACAATGTGCAATGGGCCAGTGACTACTCTATCACCGTCTGGCACCTCTGTCACAAGACCAATCGTCTAATCACGCTTTCTATAACTCAATAGAACAAGCATATCAATTCAAATCAATGCATATAATAATAATAAGTATGTGGTTTAGGGAAACTCAAGTTATATCTAACTCGAGTCATTCTCCCAGGTTCGACATTGACTTATACCTTTCTTTCGTAGTCTCGGTCTGAAGCAATATAAGTGTTGAACTCAAGACTGTCTCTGTAAATCTGAAATGACATATCGAGAATAGCAATATCAACATTCCATTCACAATTCAATACCGAATCTGATCAATCTGAATTTAATTCAAATCAACGGCATAACGGCACAATCCCGATATCCCCGTCAATACAATAACAACATATATCAATTACAAACCATAACACATATCCGTTACAATCTGTAAACAATCCATAATCCAAATCTGTTCAATTTCAATCGATAAAATTAGAAAATCATAACAATTCCAAAATCAACTTGTTCTTCGATCCGATTACGGTTCTATAATCTCTATATACTCAAGAACACATATCAACAATTAAATCACAAATCCTCCAACATCTACATTTCAAAACATGCTGGAAATGGATGAAAATTACCTCCCCTTGAAGCTCTTAAGGTAAGGATCAAGAATCTATACTTGGATTAATAAGTTGATGGTTGGATGTTGCAAAATGAAGCTTTGAAGATAAGAAAACCATTAAGGAAGCTAGCCATGGATACTCTCGGTTTTCCCCATGCCAATTCTGAATTTTAAGTAAACAATGACACGTTCAAGGGATGGCCAAGACAAGTGTCCCACTTAAATTTCCATATTTGCACTTTAGTCCCTCAACTTTTCACTATTTGCAAAACGGCCCCCGCTCAATCTTTTAATTCAATTTCAATCCTACTTAATTACAACAAAACCGTGGAATCTAATTCACCATTCCAAAATTCGTAAACTAAATAATCTCGGATTAATGTGATATAATCTCGGGCCTTACAGAATCAAATTGATTCATCGGTTATTTCGGTTTAATATAAATTGTATTAAACTCTATTTTTGATTAAAAAATATTAGTTAATTATTTTTGTTATTACTAGCGACCGAGCATACACGTTACGTGTGAAATGTAATACATAAATAGTTTGAAAAAATAGGCAACATCCAGCATCATAAAAATACAAAACATAAAAATACAAAACTGAGTTGAAGACTTGAAGCACACAATTACATACCAAAAATTGTGATTAATATAAAATAAAAAAGACAAAATACATGTCGCAAAGATTCCATAATACGAACCAAAAAAATTTTAAAAAAGACAATAAACAATTTTTTTATATATGAAACAATATTTTATATGAGATAAAATAAAAGGATAAGGTTTACAAAAGACAGAAAAAATATTTACAAGTACATTAAAAAAACAAACAATCTGATCACAACATCCTCAAAAATGAAATTACAGTTCCTGTCCAAATCTGAATCGATAAATGTTTAAAATCTAAAATTTTTCTTCTTCACATTACAGCTCTAAATATGATGTTATCCAAACACTCGTCAGTCGATTCTGCTAAGTTGTCGAAAATCTTTCTGTTTCGCTCTAACCAAATCGACCAGAAAGATTTAATAGAGAATGACCCTAAAGAAACCCCTTCTCAAATCCTGAAGTCTGCAACACCCACCTCCAACCTAATAGTATCTAACACACCTAACAAAGAACCCAACTGAATCACTTCGTCGTCCCTCAAATCCCTTCTGAAGTGTAGAACCCAAGATAAAGAAAAATTGGGACTATGTACGTTTTCGTCAAAGAATCGAAAAATGGGCTGATTTTGAAGCGAATAAATCTGAAATAAAACTAGGTAAAGGTCTTTAAACGAAGGAAATCCCCCCACTTGTTCTCCAAAAATCTTATGATATCCCCCATTTAACCACCAACCTGACTAAAAGAAGAAAAACCGAGTAAATTCTGGAGATAAATTTTCAAAGGCTTCTAAAAGTAACATTGCTAGCTAATCCCACGACACATTCATTATCTTACAATCTCATATTTGCTTTTAATGACCGTTTTACACAATGAATCATTTTCCAAAGAGCATCTCCAGTCTCTACTATCATTTCCCTAAAGTGTCTTGTTTCTCAAACAACTATTCTCAAGCCCCCTTCATGTTTCGGTATGCATACATGTTCCCAAGCGACCAAACGACAATGTCATGAGTTTCCGTCAGCTTCGTCCCATAAAAAGTGTCTCATCATCTCCTCCATAACCGCCATCACACCTTATGGTACTCTAAAAGAGACATTTAGTACATTGGAAGGGCACTCAACATTGCCGAAATCAAAGTTAATCGGCTCCCTTGATAAAAATGATTTCTTCTAGCTCGCTAACTTCTTTGACAACTTAAACACAACAATATTCCCAAAATTTCGCTTCCCTAAAATTTCCTCCTAACAGAACTCTTAAATATTTAATAAGCCACTCCGATCCTTCCTCCCACACCTAATTTACGTAGTCATGGTCTCTGTTTCGTAGAAAAATCCTCTCGTCGCCACAACTGACCATAAGAGTGTGACTGATCTTCCTTCTGGATTTCCACCAATGGGGCATGGATATCACTTATCATATTTAGGTTGAAGCTGAATCTGAATTTATTAGATTGAGCAATTGAATGAATCATGTCTGAACTTGAGTAGTCAATTTTCTAGTTGAATCATCAGTTTTCCGACCGAGGAAGACCACTACAGAGGAATAATATAAAGGAAACAACAATCATTCTCATGTAATCGGACATACATCTAATCAAATACATACACTGGATTTCATCAAAGGAAAAAACTCATTTACCATTATGATCATATTGTAAAGCAATCACCAAAATTATTATGTGTATTTCTCTACTGCATTTGAAAGAAATAAGAATTAACTTAAATATTTTTTATTATTATTATTTGGACTCATGGTTCAATGGTGAACTAAGAGTAAGTAATGATATGATACAAGAGCGCGAGTCATTTTAATGTTATTCAAGCTAAAACTCAAACATAAAACATTCACTATCGTTTAACTGTGTTTAGACTAAAAAAACTCAGTGGAATGTCAAAAGTTAAGCAAAATTACTTTGTTAATTGTTGAATCTACATATGAACATTAAATATACGTAATTATTTAATTCATAATTAATTGATCAGCAGCAGAAGAACTTCATGTTTTAGAATCATTTTTTTTTTGTCTCAGATTATTAGAAGATAACAAATCCAAGCCGCCAAACATGCTTTAATAACCTGAAAATAGACAAAATAGAAGCGAAAAGGGGATTAAAACATGTCCCCATTATTCAAATTGAGCCATAAAATCTAATGGAATTAAGAAGGAAAAAAAATTTAAACCTTCAAACGAAATATCTTCGATAAAAATTTCAAACATTAGAAGGAAGTAAATCTGTGCTTGAGAAGTTTTATTTTGGAATAAGATAAGAAGTGTAAAATTACTAATAAGCAATATAATATTTTTTAGTTAAAACAGAAGAAAATGAGTAACATTGTGATTTCAACACAAGCTTCACCAAATTATTAATGGTAAACGAATCAAGCTGGTTTGCGAATTTTTCTAGTTGGTTCGATGAAAATTTGATTAATATTCGAATTTATGGAACTCAGGCCGAATTTGAACATGTTCGAATTTTTCTCGAGCCGAACTCAAGACAAAATTATTTTGTACGGATATTTCGTGAGTCTTAATATTTTTCGAGCCGAACTTTTATTTTCGAATCTTATTATCCAAATAATAGTTCAAATAGCTTGCGAATAGATTCGAAGATTTCGAGCCGAACTCAAACCAAAATATTTAAAAAAATTCGAGCTTCAAATCGAGATTGAAATCAAATATACTTAATTCGAGCTTTGAGTTTTTATTAATATTCGACTTGATTTGGTTTGTTTATATATTTAATATTTATATATATTATATTATTTAATTAATTATATGTGTGCTCCTACGGTCAAATTGAGGAAATATAGAAAACCGTACAAAATACCGAATTGCAGATTAGGGTTTCTACTCTTCTCGCAACCGATCGAATTATTGTCTCTGATTTGATTAGAAAATGGAAAACATTGAAGGGGAAGAGGTTAATTTTCAAGAAATTGTTTCCAATCTCTCCACTTACAAACAACAGCTTCAACAGGTACTCTTTCATGCTCATGTTCGTCGAATGGAAACATTGAAATTTGTGTGATTCGATTTGTGTTGGGTTGTGCTACCTTGAATAATCGATGTCAGAACTTTAATTTGGGAACGTAACTTTGCAAGTTTGTATATTTTTTATTTTTTTTGCTTGGTGAGGTTTGGATGAGGCAGAGGAGTTTTGATTTCTTTGTTCTTCAGGACGTGGATGGAGCGGGAAAACGTCCTATACTAAAAGAGAGATGTAAAATTGGAGGATAAGATATATCTTTCTATGTGACTTTCAAGAATTTAAATGGCGACCTGACTTGCAAATTTGAACATCACAGAGATGATGAGTGCGCAGTTGGTTTTTTTTTATGACCAACATAGGTTGCTATCTACTTGATAATTAACCAAACATGGTTTCTGTGAGGTTTTTGCCGAATTACGCTGATTACTTGCTGTTTTATTCAGTTTTGCTTAGACTCTCTCATGAAAAGTGTTCTATGTACACGTGTCATGTGCATATTTTAGGAAAAAAGGTCTTTGCAATGTCTATATGCAACTAATTCAATGACTATTCATGATACACAGATGAAAATTTTGCTACTTACTTACTGATTACTGCTTTGATTTGTTCTTGTAAATCTCTAAAATGGCATATCAAAATCTATTAATGGTTACATAGAGTGAAATTTTTTGGGAGGAGTGACCAAAGAATTGGTTTTTTTTTGTGTATTTTCTTTGTTTTATGTTTTGGTAGTTGGTCAGAATGGGTGTACAGCTCCACCTTGTATTTTGTAGTTTTTTTTAAAGTTCTAACTTTGTAGCAAAGGAATCCTAGCATACCTTTTCCATTTTTTCCTTCTTTACTCCTCTTTTTAATTCCTTATGTTCCGATCATTTTTTTGTTTTTGTTTTTTTTTGAAGTTTTAATTAAAGTTGGAAATTAAATGAATTCTTTAACCATGTTTCCTGTTATTTGAATCAGGTTCGACAACTATTGGATGATCATCCAAAAAACTCTGAATATGTGGATATGGAGAGGGAACTTGTGGAGGTTATCTCCTTTTAATCGTTTACTTTACTATTCTTTTTTTCCCGGTTCTCCCATTAGGATAACCACTTGTACTCCCAAATGCCTTTGCTTTGGCATGCACATTGGTTTCTCTCAGCTTCTACTGACATTTGGTTCTTAGAATCGATCTCAGACTAACATATGTGTGAATCAGAAGTCAATAATGATTTACCACTGTATGTTTAAAACTCTGATGAGATTTCCTTCCCTTTTTGTGAAATTTAATATCAATACATCTTGCTCTTTCTCAAATATTACTGTTGCTCGAACAAGCAGTTTCAAGGAACTACCTCTGACTGAGAAGAGATCTTTATACCCTTTGGTTAGTTAAGGTGAGGATATCTTGTCCTGTTAAGCGAAGCACGCTGATGAGACGTGTCGGATTTGAAAAACTTATGGTCTGAGAGACATTATAAAGGTTCCCATCACTCGTGTCTTGATTCTATTGCAGGTGTGCTATGTTTGGTGATGGCCAGCTTGCATCTGTCTCGTGATTTTCAGATGTCACTCGGATTTGAAGTTCAAAGTTTCTGTTTTTTAGTTTATTTTGCCCGAAGTAATTGTTAGTTTGTTGGTTTTTGTTTGGACTTGGCTCATTTTGTGGCTGCAGGTGATTGAGTTGACGGAGGAACTTTTGGCAACTGCAAAACAAAGTGATAGTAATTCTGGAGTTGGCACTGGGATCAGCACTGAACCATCTTCTGCTTCGCATTTTTCTGGGAGCTCATCTGATCTGGTATGTTATACTTTAATTTTTTTCAGAGATTGCTTTTGTTTTTTCGGTGTTGAAATAAATTTTTAATTCAGTTTAACTTTGTAGTTGATACTATTAGAAAGTAACGGTTTACTCCATCTGGATATATTCATGACATTAATATGCAATTTAGAGTTGAATGTGAATTTCCTGGAATAACTGAAGGAGTAGAGTGAGATTCCGGTTGTTTTGGATAAACTAGTACTTTTAATTTGATGTGTCTTCGACCTTGAATTTTGATTGAGAAATAAAGTCCATCCCTAAGCAACACTTTGCCATTGCCTGCACCATATTTTCTGGCATTAAAATAAATAACCCCGCATGCTTGGCACCAAATGATTCGCCTGTAGTTATTAAGACAGTGATTGGTTTTATTTTTAAATTTTTTGAAAACATTTTTGGGGAAATTTATGAGAAATGTTTTTGGAAGATAAAAACTTATGTTTAGTATTATTTTCTTAGAATATGGTTTTTGTGTTGCATGTCAAATTATGTTTATTTTGTTTGATTAATATTACATAATATTTGAATTGATGTGGATGGTTATTAGAACGAGATTTTTTTTTAATTTCAAAATATAGTATTTGCAATGAAATGTTATATTTGTTAGAATATGTTTGGAATTTGTGTGAAGTTGCATTAAATATGTTGATGATGATGTGGAAGCATTGAAGTTGATAAAATTGATATTTGGGGAAAGGATTGAAAATGATGTAATGATGATTGATATTTTTTTGGAGAATTGGTAACAAGTTTTAGAAACTGAACTCAAACTATGTAAATTGTTCAAGGTGCACATTGCTTTAAAGCCGAGCTCAAAAGCTCAATGCTTGGTTTCACTTACAAAGCGTACTAGGACATGGTGTTCTAGAATCTAGATGCATGGATAAAAATTCCTCACATATTCTCTAACTGCACTTCATAAACTAATGAACAATAATAAAAATAGTTATTATCATATGAGTAATGACTTGATACTGTATATTTATTTCACATTATTTTCATAATTATGTCCTCGAAGCTTGCATTGAGATTTTAAGGTGCACTTAGGTGCATTCTCCCCTAAAGGGGTTCCTTAAGGCCGTGCCTCGCTGTGCCTTAGAAGATAGGCCTGTGATTATTGGGCTTTTAACGATGTTCAAACCAATTGAATAGAAGAACGCCACACCCTATGTTCCATGAGGAGCCATGATTTGAATGAGAAAACTCTTGAATACGATTCTGTCAGAGAGGGAAAGAGGGGAGTGTTGAGTTGCCAGAGCGGTGCTTTAACTGCCGGACAATCTTTAGGTCTAAGCCAGAGATCCGACCAAACTTCAAATCGTATTATTTTTCTGCTAGGGGGTCGGGGAGCAGTTGGTTGTGATGATGGTGATTACAGTGATGAATCATGAACATTCATCTGGTTGTGATCGCAAATTGCAATTGTTATGGTGACTGGGATCAATTTGCAATAGGAAGCTGAACCTGAAATTGGATTGAAATTTTTCTTTGCTTTGTTGGTTTACATCTTAATTCATTGTATTAATATGCTATGTATTTTCTTAAATCGGCGGTCTTGTGTGCCATTGTTTATTGTTTGTTTCACTTTTAGTGGTTGTTTTATACCTTAAAGCAGCTAAGTGGTGCAGTTTTCCCATTTTGTATCCCCACTTTTCATATCTAACTTCTACTGAGTTGTGTCTTGCTAATTTCCAACTGTTCTTTTTGGGTTATTTTTCATTTGCTTTTTCCTCCCACTCTAATTTGGTCATGATTGTACCTTCTATTTTTGGCTAGTGAAACTAATTTTGTTCATTATGCACTCCAGAAATCAGGATCAAGAACTGAAATTATTCATAAATTTCCTGTTGGCACCAAAGTTCAAGCCGTTTGGAGTGAAGATGGAGAATGGTATCTGAATCAAAATATATTATATGCTACTACGATTGAATTTCTTTTGTTTGTGTTCTCTTTTCTGTGGTTTATTGTTGGAATGATATTCAGGTATGATGGAACTATTGAAGGTCATACTGTGAATGGGTATTATATTTGCTATGAGGGCTGGGGTAATAAGGAAGAGGTATGATTTAACTGCCACAATCTTGGGAATTGGCTCTTCTGATTTGAGCCAAACAATTTGATTTTTTGTTGTATTTAAATTCCATATCCCATGTCACCTCATTTTGTTTGGTATTGCCATGATTAATCATTGACAAGATCGTTTTTCTCATACATGTTTATTTTAGTTCATAACCAGCTTTCGAAGTTTAGGTTTACTGTAAAGATTAATTATCTTAATAATGTATCAAATGAATTTTTTCTTTTAAAAAAACATTGATTATGTTAGTTTTCCCTTTGATTTGATGTTTTGATACTCTTTGGCTGTAATGCATATGTATGATTTTCAAATTTTGTTTACCTTCTTCACGATTTCAACAAGTTGAACTAACTAAAATATTTTTAGAGACAATTTGATGGCCCAGAAATTGTCATCGGTGCCAAAGGAACAAACTTCAACCTTTGATTTCGTTCTTTCAGTTCTTTTGTTTGCGATCTCCTAAGTTGTACTGAAATATTTTTGAGAACACTTGATTTGAGTTGGTTTGTAAAGCATATGTATGATTTTCAAATTTTGTTTACCTTCTTCACGATTTCAACAAGTTGAACTAACTAAAATATTTTTAGAGACAATTTGATGGCCCAGAAATTGTCATCGGTGCCAAAGGAACAAACTTCAACCTTTGATTTCGTTATTTCAGTTCTTTTGTTTGCGATCTCCTAAGATGTACTGAAATATTTTTGAGAACACTTGATTTGAGTTGGTTTGTATAATCGGTGATTCCAGGTGGATCCTGATAATGTTAGATCAATTCAAGAAGATACGGCAGACCCGTTGCTTGAAGCTGAAAAGGTAGCCGTGGCTACAAAGGAAGCCCTTAAACGGAAAATTGCTCAAGCTGCTGCCAAAGACTTCCAGTCCTGGACTGTGCCTGAAAAACTTCAAATCAATATTAATGATCCTGAAGATGTGGTATGTTTAGAATTATTGCTCAACATTTTTGTGATCAGTAAGTTCATATTTCAGCTACAACTTATCTAGATTTCTGGGCTTTGACTTTTTACCTAACAACCTTGCTATTAACAGAAAGCAGCAAAGCGAAAAAAGATACATGCTTTCAAGTCCAAGATGCGCTTGGAAGAGAAAGAGGTTACACAGAATAAGAGACAGAATGCCTGGCAGCAATTCCAGACAACTAAAGGCCGGGCCAAGAAGGTACCCTTGCAAACAATTCTTGGGCAATAACGATAGCATTTGCCTGGCTGCATCTGGAATTGACTTGATAACTTGCTACATGCTAGCAGTCTCTGTCCTTACTTGCTAAATGAAATTCCCTATTTATGTTGTCCACTTGCATTGCTCCTCTTTCACCCACAGACCCTAACACTCAAAATTTACCCGTAGACACAGCATATTAAATGTTGGAAAATTTAGTCACCTATATTGTATTACGTGACATTTGATCCATCAACGCACTTCAATAGCAGTTTGAAAGAAGCTTCAGCATGTCTTATTCCTTTTATTTCTTGATATTTTTTTTATAATCCAAATGGTGAAGAGCTTTCGTTTCCTATTCCAAATTGTCCAATTTTTCTCAGCTCTCGTCTTTTTTGCTCAGATTTCCATTTCCATTTTCCTTTGTTTTCCCTAAAACCTTCCTCTGATGTCTAAACGTCAAAGCATTAAGTGAGACCTAATGTATGAGAAGCTTACATATTTTGGTGTACAACTTAAAAACGGAACTTGATTTGTCCTTCCTATTTGTCATTCTTCTCTTTGTTCATGACTCTCTTTCATTTGTCTTTGATTTCATCCGTTTTGAGTTATTCCTCAGGTTGGATTTTTCTCTGGTCGAAAGCGAGAGAGCATATTCAAATCTCCAGATGATCATTTTGGGAAAGTTGGTGTAACCGGAAGTGGGAAGGGCTTGACTGATTTTCAGAAAAGGGAAAAACACCTGCATCTAAAGGGAGCAAATATGGAAACTGCAGACGAGTAGGTATCAAAAGTCGGTTTCGAGTTTTTTTCCTGTTATGTTCGAATGTAAGAAGTAAACTTAAAACGGCCAATATGTGATACAATTTACCAGCTGTGGGAACATTTAAAAGGCCCTGGGTCTCGATTACTGGATTCATTTCTCCAAACAGCTGGTGCTCTGTTTTACATTGTTTTCTACGAAAATGCCGGATGGCAGTTTGAGTGACGAGGTTAGGTTTCATGGAATTTCAGATGTTTTAGTATTAGAATACCCAAATTATGTATTAGTTTGCCTGATCTTTTCATATTTATGTATTGGGTGAGAAATATGTTAATAGTTCAATGTTGTGTTTGAATTCGGGGTTTAGCTTCTAATTTACGAAAGTCTTTTTTTTTCTATTGAACTAGCTAGATACAAATATATTTCTGGTTATTCAAACTATTCTATTTTTTTTATTGAAATAAGAGTTTGATTTGGTTAAATTACAGTTAGATGTATGATTTTGTTACAGAATTATGATAAAATTGCGTTGAGAAAATATTTTAAGTTTTCTAGTCACCCGACAAGAAATAAACCAGTCGGAGCATAATTTCTGTCGACAAAGGTTAACTACTCTTGCTCGCCTAGCTGGTTCGACTTTGCATTAGGCCATTTTATCCTCTATACCCTCGATGCCAAGCTCGATGCTAAATTATCACGCCGACGAATTTGGGATCAAGGAATTTAAACAGGCATATGGTCTGAATGCAAATATGATTCTACAAGGAACTTTTGTGCTTCAGAAATTATTTGCATTTCATGAACGAAGAACAAACCAAGTGCAAAGGGGATTTTATAATTATGTCTAACAATACAGAAGTGCTCTTAAATAGACTTACAAGTAAACGGGTTCCCAGACATTAATTAACAAATATCTTACAATCAGTATTGTGATGCATCCATCAACATTGAGAAAGTGCTTGATTAAATGCAAATCCAGTGCCACATTTCATGACAGAGTACGCTTATTGAAAGACTCCACTGTCAGATTTGAAATGAAAGCAGGAATTGAATTCATCTTCCGAATAAATATTTCAACCTGCAAAAATCGCATCAGTCAAACACAAAACTAGACATGTGAAATGAGATACCTTCAGCTGAGGTTCGAAACTGGTGATTGCAACCAGTTCAAGGCATTATTTTTAAATTCTGCAGTTGATTTTTCACTTAAGCACGGGAAATGTTCTATGCAGTTACTATTCTGATG
Organism: Primulina huaijiensis; assembly: GCF_012295235.1. Classification (NCBI taxonomy): domain Eukaryota; kingdom Viridiplantae; phylum Streptophyta; class Magnoliopsida; order Lamiales; family Gesneriaceae; genus Primulina; species Primulina huaijiensis. Next base: position 17,633,664 of record NC_133314.1, on the reverse strand, counting down.
TTCAATACCAAGATGACCCAAGTAGCATGCAAAAAACTCAAGACATGACAGCGCCATCGCAAAATAGAAGGCAAGAAGAACAATATAACAGAAGATGCATTTGCATAACAATAATCATAATAATCAATTTAGGATAAACCTAGCCGTTACCCGAGCAATCTTCGTCATAAGTTATCGACGAGAATTTTCACGGACAAAGAAAATTAAAAATGAAACCTGAATAAGCTCAATTTTTTTCCGGGGAATGCAATTGAATATTAGAGGACGCAGGGTGCTCTCAAATTGCTCTCTTCTGGAAGCAAGAAAATTTAAATGGCTAAATTATTGATTTGCCTAAAGAAAACATTTAAGACAGGATATCCTGTTTAAAAAAATTAACTTCCATTGGTTATGCAAATTCAAACTAGGTGAACCAACAAGATCCTATTTCATTTAGCAATGTCCTTCCATCGCAGACAAGATCATGCCACTTCTAATTTAAAATTCAACATCTTTATTTTATAGAAAATGGTTGCAATCAAACCACTGATATGAGAAAATAAAGAAGCAATAAAAGATGTTTAGTTCAGACCTGCCGTGATATCTCAGGCTGCATGGTGTATGCATTCACCTAGTATTTTGAATGATAAGAAGTTGGAAAAAACAAGTAGTTCAGATTTTATCAAGTCAATCTCCACAATAATAGAGAGATACAACCACCACCCACTTACTATAAGTTTTGTGTTTCCAGATTCATATTCAAATTCAAGCTTCTCCTCGTCGCTCATAGCATAAATAGAATGAAGAACAAACCGTGTGACTGGTATGCCATCTGAACGCTGGTGGTCATCCATCACAATCTGCACCATTTTCAAAAATATTATAATCAAGATATTGGTAGATCTAAGAATCACTTTATTGCTAACTTTTTCAACCCTTCAATGGGTAGACTTGCACGCTCAAGCCTATCACTCTCACGTTTGATCACGCTTGTGTTTGATTATATTTTCTGAATATAACTCACATAAGCCTAGCAAGCAAGAAGAATGACACTTGGCAAACGTCTAGGACAGGCGGCAGGCGGACAAACATGCATCTAGCAGCAGTTACGCTTGTTCTTATCCAGACAAAGCAAACGAGTTTGACAGGTGACGGTTCTAGGAGCAGTTACTCGAGTTTGTTTGATATTGTTGCCTTGTATTTCGTTGATATTAGCCATGAGAAATATAGTATTCAAAGGATCAAATGGTCAAGAGGGGGGGGGGGGGGGGG